>NC_044495.1:36177210-36352210 GCF_902362185.1 Chanos chanos | reverse complement strand
GAGCATGGAGACATGACTGTTTAATTGGACAGTACGACTAGAAATGTGTTTGTAGTAGTTGTGTACACGAGTCTACGCTTTTGATTAGGCCTTTAAAGGTCATAATTACAGCTAGCTCAGTAGTTAGCCCGATAAATTTCAGCTTAAAAAAAAAAACAACAACAACAACAATAATAAAAGACTTTAAAGATCAACTGCAATGGAAACTTTATTCAGCCCACAACAAACTGACATAACTGTGAAGTTATGGTAACAGTAAGCTCTCCTGCACTCAGCTTTTCTAATCCTGATAAAAAAAAAAGTATTCTGGTTGTTTTCTTCAATTGATAAGGTGGACAGATTTAGCAGAGCCTGCGGACTGATAAGGGGTATCTGGTATCCTAACTATCCCTTCTAGAGTGACTGTAAACCAAACACTGTCGATGAGCCGTAAGCTCAGCTGGACAGGGCGTTTGGTTGCCGTAGTAACCCTCAGTCACCGTACGATCGCAGCGGGACTGGCAAAAGGCCACGCCACATGGCACAAGGACCTGCTAAGGCTTGTCTCTGTTAATTAGGACCTAAAGGTAAGGCAGCAGTTTAAGAACCAAAAAGCTGCAGTTTCAAGCTGAAACTTAAAGTAATGTGTTTGCAGTCCCCCTTAACTTATCAAAAATGGAGTCCAAGTCAGTTAACTTCTATCCTCACTATAACCCCAGTCTGGGAAGAGAGGCAAAATTTAGATCATCAACCAAAAATCTGTATTTTTTTTTATTTGCCATTGTTCTAAAATTTAGGTCATTTGATGAAATAACTGGGTTAATATTAGACTAAACCCTGACCTTAAACAAGGAAACAAAACTCTAAATCCATAGGCAAGAGGAAAATATTCCCTTCTGACATCTGAGAAGGTTTGAGAAACTATAGTCTTCTCAGACTTCCTCTTTCCCATTTCCTAGATTGCTCATAAGTGTGGTCATGAAGCGTTCAAGCATTGCAGAAATGCATAGTCAAAGTTTTTGGGGTGGGAAACTGGTGACAGCAGCCGTATGTCCTGTACATGCCCAGAGAAGCACAATGAAACAGGAAGCGCATTTTCTGGGAAATTACACTGACACACTCTTTGTAGAGAGCTCCTGAACCCTCGTTCACTCCCAATATCTCAAAAGGAAATCCTTTCTTCGGCTTACGAAAATCAAGGACAGACTTAAGATAAAATATGTGCCAATACGTGTTGCTACTTAATCACCACTGATGCCGCTTGGCTAAGTTTAACTAACCAAGCCAGAAACAGGACAACATATTAATGTAATAAGTTGTAGCAATTTGCTTTCCAGTAAAAAGAAAACAATAAGGTAGCTGAGGCTGATCATGTAGCTGAGAAGCACCCACTATTCCTGAACTTATCGTACTATGAATTCTGTCAAATGTTGTGTTCTAAACATCTCCTCCCTAACATGCAAAACCAGAAAGATGACATGTATAGACAAGAGTTTGTACACTAAGCCATGACTGTTCTGGCAATGCACTGACACTGTCTGGCTATTTTTCCTATCGTATGTTTGGACTTGATTGTTGTGACTAAGTGGTAAAACTGGCTGAGTCACATCGGCCTGCCTGTGGATGCGATAAGGAAGAGATAAATGACTAAATCCTGGCTGGATTCATGAGCCTACAGCCATAATCATTTGTTATCAGGTATTGAGCACACGCAAGTTTATTCTAACTTTACAGGGCACTATGGAGCGTCCATTTTCGTCTTCCCGTCTGTTTAATTTTGCCTCTGCAAGAGCAGCATGGAGATCTTACCTGTTTACTTGAGCCATGATGTGAGGAGGTTGCTGGGATGTTGACTGAGTGGCTTCTAGTTACTGCTGTCCCCGTGGACGCTCTCCTCTGTTGCGAGGCTGCCGAATGCTGAACTTTCACCTGAGCTGGAGGGCTGCCGGCACTTTCCGTTTCGTCTCGTAGCACCGCGTCCCAGGGGTCCCCAGCATCCTCCCCATCTGTTACCACAACACCTACTACTGGTCGGCAGGTGGCCTCCTCCACCTCTGCCTCCACCTTACGCTTGTTGAGCGGGTCCAAATCTAGCCAATCAAAGCGGCTGATGGCCGGGGGCTCGGAGGGCGGTGGAGGCACTGGCTCCAGGGATTTGGGCGTAGCGGGCTCCGAATCCATGCTGGAAGACCTTCCGTTCTTCAAGTATTCCGAGGTGCTGGCGATTTTGTCGAGGAGTTTGGCCACCTCAGGAGTGACAGCAGGTGGCTGCTGGAACACCATAGTGGCAGGTGGTTGGATAGGAGTGAAAGCCATGAAGGGGGATGGTGGAGCAGTGAGGCTGAGGAAACGAGGCATGGGTGGGGTGAACCCATTTTGGAAGGAGCAGGAGGGCTTGGGGAATGGTGCAGAGGGGAACACACCAGAAGGCTGAGGCTGATTTGGGGTGGGCATGCCTGAGTTGGTGGGACCAGAGAGTGTAGGTGTGTGCCAGTGGAATGGGGAGGAGCTGAAGGCATGACCTCCTGGGTAGGAGGCACTAAGGTTGCAGCCAAGTAGAGCGGAAGGTCTGCTCGCTTTGCTGTTGGCACCAAAGTTCTCATCCAAAAGCAGTTTCTCAAGCTCTTCATTGGTAAGCTTGTCCACGTCGATATCCCCAAACTTGTCCTTCTCTGCCCTCTTCTTGGCTTCTGACTCGGGGAAGACAATAAGATCTGTCTCGGGTCGGCTGGTGGAGGCAGTGGTGGCGGTAGTCCGGGCGGTGGTGCTGACGGAGGATGTTGCTGCTGGGAGTGTGTGTCTCTTCTCGCGTTGGAGCTTAGCTAGGGCTTCGGCCTCCATGCGAAGAGCCTCTTCCTTCCCCACCACTGCCTTGGGCCGTGCATCCAGCTTAAACCCATTTCCACTGGATATCTGGGCCATGGAGTCAATTTTCTCGTGCCATGTACATCAGGAGACAGGTGAGCACCACAATTGGTGGATTTTTGATTGGAGTTCTACCTCGAGGGAGCTAAAGGAGTGAAAAACCCAAACATGACTACAACTTGTAACACAATATATCACTGCATCATCACATTTCAAAGGGTCAGAAGCTCTTGCACTGGATTGCTGGGTCTATGTTTAGAGCAATGGTCAATAGAATGCTGTTTTAGCCCAGTTAAAATGACCCAGTCTACCTGCTATGAGTGTCATAATGATGACACTAGCATAATTTCACACCGTATGAAGAAATATGTGTTTTAAAATTTTAGCTGTACCATCAAAGGTCTACTTCAGAGGTGCTGACCGATCATGCCCAAAAATGCCACGTCTACAGAACCAATATTGAGCTCTTTATTGAAGACACGATGCTTAGTATGAGTGAGAGAATGGGGGAATGGGGGAGGAGAATAATCGAAAGCAATTAAGCTGACAGAGAAAATCTATAAAACTTCTAAACTGCTGTACATACTATTCCAGTGCTGGTGAGAGCAAGAGGGACCTGTAAAAGCTGTTACAAACATCTGAATAAGAAAACATGTTTGACTCAGGAATATGTTGGACAAAGAACAATAAACATCTCTCCTTAACTCCAGTTTTCACAAGGCTGCAACTAACCATGAATATAGCCTGAAACATTATCGCTAACAAAGTTAACTTTGCACAAGCCATAATCTGAACTTCAATACCATGTGTAGAAGCAGTAAAGCTGCATCAGTACACCACTGGGAGGTACCACAAACATATGGAAAAGAACAGGTTCGGGCCTTTTTATTTTGTTGGAGCACAGCTCCTGGAGTGAGCTGTAAATCTCCCCCAAAAGTCCAGCCATGAGTATGCACTTTTCTGTGCAATTTTCTTTCTTTCTTTTTTTTTTAAATCTGCACACAGACTTGCTGATTTGATCATACAATCATCAGACATCCCAGAATTTTTTCCAAACTGTTGATGCCTTTATGGCCTCGCCAAGCCATTCCTGTGTCTCGAGCCACTGAATATGGAATTTGGAAAAGCAAGCCAGCCAGACTAGTCTACCCCTAAGCTTTGTTCACAATGCCGCCCAATCCTGTCTTATCAGTAAATGTCTGAGTCAGGCCACAGAATGGACTGGTGTCAATGGTGGCTGTTAATATGGAGATTAATAGAGAGTCTATGTTAGTGACACGATCTATTAGTTTAGCCACCACTACCAAAGAGAAATGGAGTTATGTTCACTTTTTCCATGAAAAGGCAGTGGCAGATTCCTCTGGCTGAAATACGAGCCTCAAATAAAAATGAGGAAAATACGCAGTACATTTTAACCTTCTATAAATAGGACAAAAGTGGTCTCAAATTAAAATGACACGCACAAAAAGACAGAAAGTACAATGTTCCAGTACAAGGCACCATCAGTATGAGAAAACCATTTGCGGCTTATCCACAGAGCAAAATCTCAAAAGATTACCATCTTTGGAATACGCATGGAACAGTAGCTAAAATTTAAGAGAGTCTTCAAATTTCCTTAGAAGCCATCTTAATGGTATAAATTCTTTTTACTGAAAGCAGTAGCAAAATGTCTTACTCAAAAAACTGTTTCCTTTTTTATTCATTGAAAACTGCCATATGCTCTCAACAGTCAAAACACTGTTTATAACAAACACTGACAACAGCGTGGAGAGAAGAGAAATCTGATGACGGCTCGCACATTTTAGCCACCTGGGATAGCACCACAAGTACATGTACATATGGCACTCTCTCAGGTGACTAGATGGGTGTACAAAGACACGCTCTGCTCAGTGTGTGTTTGGCTTTCTGGTGTGTTTTCACCACCAAAAAACATGAGAGCTAATTTTAATAAATGAGAGTGTTTGCTTGACCGGACTAATTTAACAATGGGTCACAGCATAAACAAGAGTGACTATTTTTGTGTTTTGGGAATTGCCCTTTTCCCAATTGAACCTACAACCTTTCTTCTAAAAAAAAAAAAAATAAAAAAAAAAACAGCTCTCTTTTTTTCCACTGTAAACATTTTAACATGCTACTGTGTAACTGTTCAAAGTTCACATCATTCTCAAGATGAAGAATGAGTAACCAGGTCACATTCATGACTTTTGTTAAGCTCTGCAAAAGCAAACTTCCATGCTTCTCAAGCTCATTAAAAAAAAAAGATCCTCAGACAAACACAAATGAAATGGTAGGCTACATCTCTAAAAACAAACACAGCAACTCTGAAGGCACATCCCATTATTTCAATATCTCTGACAAGCGGATGTTTGGGTATATGAGAGTCTCTAAGGACCCCCTAAATTCCTGTACCCAGCATGCATGTGAACCAAAAAGAATCTCTTCTCTCTCTCTCTCTCTGAGTGACAATGACTTCAGCTGTTGGAAGTTTAGTAGGTCTATGCAAACCAAAGGCATGAATTGCTGAGACATTTGCTATTCAGTCCAAGAAGAATCTCTGGAGTAATTAACACTGTTACTAGACCACTACTTGTTTAACCACAAAGTTTTCCCAAAGTGTCCTTTACCACAGAGCCGACCCATGCTAACTTGTATTAATCTGAAAGTAGTGTAGTGTGGAGCAGACAGAGATTAGGTTTGGTCAGGTGCCGAAATGACCTAATATTTCCCCCTAGCCTCTTCGTTTTCCGTCCTAGTGAAAGCCAAACATAACTTTCGGGATACTATAAGTTGCTTACGGTCTGATCCACTATAACTGTCTACTTAGGCAATTATTTATTTCCAAAAACAAACGCAATAAGTATGCGCATACATGTGCATCAAATATTAATACAGACTTACCTGCACCCCATACAGTGAGTAACTGACACTGTCTTCAGACAAATTAAGCGAGAGACCTACTCATTCACTCAAATCGTGTGTCTCAGGTTAACGAAGAAAAAAGCCATTCTTTGTGGGTCGCAAAAGACGACTCAACTTGTTCGAGACCATGTAAATAATCTCGCCTAAATATATTACTTCCGCTGCTCAAAAAGGATGGTGAAAACTATTTATGAAAATTCAAAACACAATCCACCCACTACATACACAGTCACGGAGCGATTAGAGGTGTGACAGTTAAAGCAACCGTGAACTGAAATGAGGATCTGTACACATCTCGTTATTGCACGACATACATAAAAGACTGCTATGCTAGTTCAATGTGTTAAGGAGCGTCGTCAAAATTATCAAGTTAACTGGCAATTAACATTGATACAATGTCGTAAAGATTAAGTTAAAAGTATCATAACAAACTAACGAATGACGAACACACAGCAACAACAACAAAACAACACTTCAGCATATTCGGAACATTTCTGTGCATCCACATTATCAAAATAATATTCGTTATTCCAACATCGCACAACCGAAACTTCAGGAAGAGGACTTATCTCAGGAACACCTTGCCTTTGAGACTGACTTACTTTAACACTGGCACCAATAGCACAAAAACTGCCGTTTGTAACACACTTTAACAGGCCTCTAATGCAGTGCAGCACTGTAGTCAGTGGAGTCAATAACTTCGTGTTGAAACAATGTGTACAGCAAATAAGCAAAGCGGAGCTCTAGAGCACCCGGAGTTGGCAGATCAACGTCTGAGCAAAAATACATCGCGCGCTGTCGGATGAATATATACTCAGCTCTCCAGTTCAACAAAGTACCGACAAAGCACAACTTCCCGGTCTTTACAAACTTGTAAACTTTACAGACTGTTGGTTCAGCATTTCAGATACACTGGTTAGTTTAATAACCTACCGACAAATATGAATCACAAGTAGATAAACGTATAAGCAGTCCATTTTATAAACAACATCTAAGCAACTAACTACAAAGCAACCAAAGTTAACTTGTTATCTTAACTTTTGCATATTAACACTCTCGGTCATTTAAAAACAATTCCCACCTTCAGACTGTACGATCCTCAGAGCTGGCCATTTCCCTACTGCTGAAAAAATTGTTCAGCTAGTCGTAGACACAACGTCAGTTCCTGTCAATGTATTTTGCGGTCGCAAATCAGGATGTGAGTATGGTGAAACGATGACACCCTGTGACAGATTCTGGCTTTACAAGAAGACAGCGGGATATAGGCCTATATACATATATTACGTGTGCCCGTTCAAGGATGTTCACACATATCTGTGTTTGTACACATAGCTATCTGATATGATAACTATCACACATCTGTCTCTTACACATACATACACATGGAGAGAGAGAGAGAGAGAGAGAGAGAAAGAGAGAGAGAGATTTGTTAACGTCATGTATTTAAAAAAAATCATACACTTTAAGGATTGAGGGTAGTCCAAAAAAACAAACTGATTGATTCACTTTCACGAATGGTGATGTATACGTCTTAGTAGTTTCAAAATACTTTACATCTCCTATATTGTAGACATTTTGCCATGCAGGAACTGTTGACTCTTTATCTGAAATCCCATGGTGCGATATATGCGTATCCATGCATAGCATTTCAGGTTCTGTTTCTGTACTGGATTCTCTGAGAAAACAACTGCTTGAAAACAAACTCTGTTAATTCACATCCAGCTTTTTTTCTTTTTCTTTTTTTAATTGAGGAGTCCACTCTACAAATGCGTGGAGTTTAAGTCTGGGATGTTTGAGAAGTAGAGATCACAAAGTCATGACAAAGTTATTTCCAACGAAACGGGTGAGTGAATTATTTTAATAGTAAAAACGCAAGTAGTTGAAAAAGAAACGAAAGAATTTAGAAGCCTTAAAATCAGACGTTTTGCTCGCCAGAGGAATCAGTGCGTCTCCGATATCTCATTCTTCATAGGCAGCAACACGGTGGACACGTGTTTTCTGATGAAAACAGCTGATGCGTGAGCGCCACGTACCTTTTTTTGCAGCATAACACGACAGCGATGCAGCGGGATGTTTTGACAGACAGTGTAAGTGTTCAATAGACTACCAACGCGAATGTTAAAAACAAGGAAGTGAACGAATCTACCCAATTAGGTTGCTTCAGGATGTCTCGTTGCCATGGTAAGGAGCTTTGTAGGCTGGCTTTTCAAAGGGAATGGGTCGGGCTTAGTTCATAACCAGCAAAAACAAGTGGTCAAGTGTAATACGGTTGCGAGGAAGTCGGAAGAAGTAAGGTCATCAAGAAGCTATCCACGGTAAGTTTTACATTTTTGTCAGTTTTTGTCAATGAAGCAAGAGCTTGTTCTTTTAAGAAGTACCATAAACTGGCTTTATTAGTCGAATAATGTTGAAAGATATCCTGATTCGACAAAAAATGTCAGGGCTTTAACAGTTTGGATAGGTGTTATCCCGGCTGTTTATTATTTATTTATTTATCATATTATCCAGAAGTTCCCGTGACAAGCATAAAGTAATCTGTGATGAGGGTACAAACCGTGTGTTTCTTACAGAGATACTGACAGGTTCTTGAGGAATGAGCACGGGTTTTATCCGACACGTGCGTACTATAGACCGGCCTTCTTACATGGACGGATTGGGAGGTCTCCTTAAGCCTAAACCGATCAAGCCAGTTTTGTCAAAGAGACTCCTAGACACCGCCAGTTTGACTCCACAACTACCATGGCTTAGAATAAAAGTCTTCTGTGCATGAGTTTCGGGCTAACAGTGTCCATGTGTTATTGTTGTAAATCGATTTAATCATGAATATGGAACCAATATTTCAATAAAGCTGGTAATCAAAACATGACTTTGCCATCCCCTGCACATGATATCTGCCCCAGACTCCAAACCCTTCATTCCCTGAATTTAATTTGGTATGCTTGATCTCAGTGTGATGACATCATTACAAAAATGGACATGAATTGTTCTTCTGTTCACAGATGAGGAAGAGAGGAGGTGTAGATTACTGCTGCTGGCTGGCACTGTGCTTGCTGGTGTGTGTAGAGGCTGTACCGATCGCTGTGGATAAGACCAAAGTCAGCCCCCCACAGGAAAATCTGGATCCCCCCAAAAGTGCGGTATGTGTGATATGAGTGAATGAATGTGCTTCGAAGAGGTGATGAGTGTGGTGCTGCAGATACAGTGTGACACTAATGTAGCGGAATGAATTTCTGTTGTTTTCTATTGGAACATTTACAGTTTGAGGCAACACAAAGATAGGCTGAGAACTTGAATGAGTGAGTGGGTGCATCAACAGGTTAAAATTAGTCTGTTACACGAATCTGCCTGAAATTAGTCAGTAAACTCAAAAGAAATTTGGATATAATCAGTGGGGAAAGAGGTTAATCTGATTATATACACTTCCATGTCTTTTACTGGTTGTTGCAATGTGTGTCAACTTGGACTGTGGTTTCTTTTAGGAAACTGGGTTGCACTATGACCGCTACCTCAGGGAGGTTATCGATTTTCTAGAGAAAGATAAGCATTTCCGAGAGAAGCTCCACAACACGGATCTGGAAGATATTAAGGTAGGGCAATTACAATGACTAAAATTGAAATGTTTTCTTTTCTTTTTAAAATTTGGTTTGAAACTGTGTCAGATTACACAGCATTGTTCTCATTTGCTTTTCATTTTGCTCTCTTCAAAACAGCAAGGGAAACTTGCCAAAGAGCTGGACTTTGTCAGCCACCACGTAAGAACTAAACTCGATGAGTTGAAGAGGCAGGAAGTGAGCAGACTTCGCATGCTCATCAGAGCCAAGCAGGACGTGGAGGGAGGGAAAGGTACTGTGGATTTTACCGAATGGGGACAGAGCTTAGAGATTTAAGGGGGTTTTTGTAAATAAAAAGTGACCAAACAATGGCCACTCTATACTCTTGGGACACAGTGAATAGAAAGTCAACATTAGGATTGCAGGACAATTGAACAGTAATTTGTCAGCCGTGGACAAGATTTAAGAGTGATGGGTCTGTACTATGTGAGCTGGTAAAAAAAAAAAAGAAGCAAGATGAAAAACAAGAACAGACTCATGTCAGAGAGCAGAAGTGGGCTTACCTTGCACATGTGTTCTAGAGAAACTGTGGAAGTATTACATCCATTTCTTCATACCTATAAATTGCGATATGAAATTTATTTCTGCTGTATTTTCAACACTCTCTGCTTTCTGTTGGCTGGCCACTATGTTTCAGTAATATTGGAGGCGATAGCTTCAGGAAACAAAACCACACATGCAGAGACCCATTTTTAAGAACAGAGAGAATATCAGACTCCAAACACGAAATTGGCATGGCATGTTTTTAAATTACATCATACTGTGGCATTTGCAATGCACAAACAAAAGAAAACTTTGAACTTGAAAGAGCCTCTAATCTGGCTTGGTGTTTTGAATTACTGAAACTCATATTGCCTGTGCTGAAACTATTTTTTCTTTTAATTTCATTGACTTTAAAGAAAAATTAATGTTCATACATATATATATATATATATATATATATTTTTTTTTTACATTTTTCTCTCAGGCATGTCTGTGGACCACCAAACCCTGCTCAAACAGTTTGAATACCTTAATCACATGAATCCACACACCTTCGAGGTAGAGGATCTGGATCGTCTCATCAAATCGGTAGGCTTGGAAAGGTCCATGGAATTTGCACAGTTCCTTTATTGACATTTTTAGATGTTGGAAAAAGCAACAAGGTTTTAACAGTTGTTTGAGTCTGAAAACGTCTTGGAGGGTTGTTCTTGAACCATCCCCATATCCACAGCATAGATTTCCGTATCATTACTCCTACAGAATGTCTATCAGAAATGCTTGACAGCAGATTGAACACTTTCTCTCTGATTTGTAGAGTTAACAGTACAAATAGGCCTTATTGAAACTGGTTTTTAAAATGTCAGTTGAAGTATTTCCACATTTGTTAATCAATATAAAATTGTACATAGAGTATGATAAATGTATATGCTTTTGAAAATTATTTTTAGCTTTTGTTTGAACACATGCAGGCAAGAGGGAGCTATGTTCTATTCAGTTATTTAACATTAGTTTTTGCAGGTGGATTTATCTGAGGTAAATTCCAAATGCTTTTGGTTCAAACAGTAGGACGTGATGTGGAGTTGTATGTAAAATAATGAATGTAACTTGCTTTGCAAGTTAATGAGTATGATAATATGTGATTTGCCTGCCCTAATCAAATACGTTGACTGACCTAATATTAGAAGGAAAGCAATGACTGGCCCTCTCTCTGTCTGTCATTTCTGTTGCTCATTTGCTTGTTATATAGAAACAGTCTTTAAACGATACACATGCTCTTTTACTAATATTCTGATATACTCAGCTCACCAGCAACATAAATAATTGTCATATTAAGTGAATGATGACACCTAACATGCAGCAGGTTTTGTTAGCCATGATGTCCACACCTATTACTTATTGACTCATTAAAGCCAACTATCGACTTACATTGAATAGGCTGTCAACCTTTGCTCTTGTTAATGTCCGGTCCCACAGCTAAATGTCTCCCATCATAACTATTGTTCTTCTGGCTGAAATAAAGGCTACAAATGACCTGGAGAACTATGACAAGGAACGGCACGAGGAATTTAAGAGGTACGAGATGATGAAAGAGCACGAACGGCGAGAACATTTGAAGACTCTTGATGAAGAGGCGCGCAAGAAAGAAGAGGAGCACTACGAGGAGATGAAGAAGAAACATGCGGATCATCCCAAAATTAATCATCCAGTAAGTCAGACACAGGGCCACATCTGCTTCCTCAGTCAAATCCATATCTCTGATCAGGCTAATATTAGAAAGACAGCTGTGTCAGTGTGGGGTGATTTAATCACCAAGCACAAGCCCATATCAGCTTAGATCAACCAAAGTCAGTCAGATTAAATGCTACACCTGCCCAGTGAGGTTTAAAACCCACAGGATGTTAACCACAAGCGGGTCTTATCTGGAAGATAAGGGATAATACCTCTGTTAAGAACCCATAAAATAATCAACACATAAAACATTGAGGCATAAGTGCACATACAGCCTGCAGTGCTCAGGATTGCTGTTTACAGTTCCTGTGTGTGTTTAGGGTAGTCAAGACCAACTGAAAGAGGTTTGGGAGGAGACTGATCATTTGGACCCAGATGACTTTGACCCCAAAACCTTCTTCAACCTTCACGGTAAGAGTTTTTCAATTTGTGAGCTTCATCCAGACCTTTTTTTGCTTTTTCATTTTTTACACCAGCTAGACAAACACCAGCACACGCTTACTCAGCGTAACCTGTTTGCTTTTCCAGACACTAATGGAGATGGATACTTTGATGAGCAAGAGCTTGAGGCACTCTTCACCAAAGAAGTAAGCACCTCTGTTTGCTCTCCAAGCATTAAATGACTACCATAAGTGTGTAATGTGAGGCTGGCACTGCGTGGCACAAGTTGTAAATTGGATGCTCCCTTCCGCCCCGGGCAGCTGGAGAAAATATACGACCCCACCCATGAGGAGGATGACATGGTGGAGATGGAAGAGGAGAGACTGCGCATGAGAGAGCATGTCATGAATGAGGTGAGGGGTTGCCATAGAAACCAATGGGTTTTTTTCCTCCGCATATATCAGGATCAACCAGAGCTGTCCTTATGTACAACTTATGTGTTCCTGGGCTGTTTGTAGCTGACAGTAACAACATATACTGTGAGAGAATAACATTGTAGTGTTACATTATGTTTTCAGTAATGGCCATAACATTCATCATGTGGTGATTGTTTTAGCACACGAATGTTAACAGTTGGTGGTCAATATTGACAATGTACCAAAGATTCATCACACTATTGATTTTTGCTCAATATGTTCATAAATCTTGTCCTTTGGGTCAAAGGACCACTGTTGAATTCATGGTTGTGAAGGATTGACGCTGCTGCTTTCAGACTTGAAGCTCTTGGGTTTTGTCTTTTGAATTGTGCCAGAGAAATGTTTTTTTGTGCATTTTGTAACCAAACCAGTTTCATGTAGTAGGCTATCAAAAGCAAACAAGCAGGATCCCAGAAAGGCAGATTTGAATAGTGTTGACGTAGAAAAAGTAAACATATTGAATTTTCTTGACACACAGCACGGCTAAATGGAGACATTGTTTCAGAACGTAATAATTTTGATGTTAAGCAGGGTTAGTCATGACACTGTGGTGTTTCCTTTCATTGTCACAGCTACATGACTGATGTATACGTTTAAAAATATTGGCAGTAATATTAACCTGACGATAATGAATTAATGCATTGGTCTGTTATCCTTTGGTTGTGCAGGTGGACACTAACAAGGACAGACTGGTCTCATTAGATGAGTTTATGGTTGCTACAAAGAGGAAAGAGTTTTTAGAATCAGACCCTTGGGAGGTAAGATTGTGTTTTGAATTGCCATTTGCTGTTTCTCTTAGGAAACTGAGGTATCCATTCCTCCTCTGTGGGGAGTTAACCACAAAATTACCCCCAACATGAATTCTCTCTCTTCCAATTTTTTTTAAATCAGACACATGCAGGAAAATATTTAAAAAGGTTCATCTGGAGTGGATAGTCCTCTGTCATTCAGTCTGAACATCGCTCTGTCCATTGGCTACACTTAAGTGCCGTGAATAAATGCTCGTGCCATGTGCCGTGTGTTTTCCTCTCTGTTTCCTTACTCCTCTTCTATTCGCTCGCTCAGACGCTAGACCAAAATGAAGCCTACACGGAGGAGGAAATGAGGGAGTTTGAGGCACATCTGGCGCAAGAGGAGAACACCCTCGCGCAGAAGACAGTTGACCTTCAGAAACAGAAAGAGGAGCTTGAGCGTCAACAGGAGGAGCTCAATGCTCAAAGACTACAGCTCCAGCAGGTAATGGGGAGAGACAGACAGAGACTCAGACAGACAGACAGATAGAGAGAGAAAGTATGATGGATTTGCCTGTCTTTAGGCACAGGTTGAGCTCTGAGTTTGTAAATGTTACTACATGCTGGTCCATGAATAGTGTGTGGGATCATTTCTTTGTTGGAATTCTTATGCACTATTATTATAACACTGACCATCAAAAGATGCCTGCGGCTCTGAGCAACTGCCACCAAGTGTTAAACTAAAAAAAAAAAAAAGCCAAAAAGGGGAAAACAAAAGCTAATTTGTCCAAATTTTAGTAATCCCCAGTGTACACAGTCACCTAATATAGGGTTAAAGGTTGTTCCAGCACACAGACTATCTGTGTGATAGGAATCTGTCAGAGCTCACCCGTGGCAATGCTTCTGTTCTTCCTGTTTGTTTGTTTTTTTTAGGCAGTGGAACATATGGAGAAAATAAAGTCACAGAAATCAGAGCTCCAAGCAGATGTCAAAGGTCAGTAAGGCTGTCACTAATCTGTTCAGGGTGACTGATGGTGTGTTAATAATTACCCATGAATGTATTTGCACAAAGCATGTATTTAAAGAAATGCACTTCAAAAGCAGAAAACTTTGGGTACCTTGACTTGTTACTGCTTACATTAGTAAAGGAGAGCACTAACGAGTGTTTATGATGTTTGTCAGCGTAGTCACGGAACACTGACACAGAGTATCACCTACGTTGGTTTACACTTTAACATTGCTGTTATATTTCGTCTCTTATGAAACAGGAGGTGCCATTTCTGTCCCTCCTGTTCAGGAGTCGATAGGCGTGCTGCCGGGAGATAGTCAGCCTATACCTCCAGGACATCAACAGGACTCGCCAGTACACTCATAGCAGTTTATGCTCAAATAGGAGTGCATATTGTGTTTTGTATGCACTGTATGTGTATGTGTGTATGTGTGTGTTTATCAATGGGTCAAATGGCGTCTCCTTGCATACATGACGCACCGTCACCACTTTTTCATTTATGTCTCACAGAGAATTGGGGATACTTTTGTGAGGACAGAATCCTGTCAAATTTGCACAAAATGGAAAAACAAAAGCATATTGACCCACTTTCAGGTATGCCATTCCAAAGCTGACTGAGTTAGTAATTGAGGGCCAGCAGAGCTGTGAGAGCAGGCACTCTGTAGACAATCCAGCCATTGTCCTTTTTTTTTTTTTTTTTTTTTTTTTTTTGCCTAACCCAACCAGTACAGGGCTCTTAAAACGTCACCAACTGGTACTGTACTTGAAAAATTGTAGAAAAATTGAATGAAAAATCGAGTAGTTGATAGTAGCGTTTTATTTGTATTTTGTGTGGTTTGTGTTGTTCATAGAAGGAAAATAAGTCTCACTGAGGCATTTTTGTACATTGAACCCTCCACCCCCTCACTTCATGCTCCAGTTATAATTAGTTTTTACCATATGAGATGTTAATGAATGATACATCTCCCCCCTTGTCTAGTTAACATTTACAGTTTGTAGTTTTAATCTGGACGTTGGTTAGTACTTAGATTCTCAGTGGAAAGCTGTGGTAAACCAAAAATCAGTTCAAATACTTTCAAGTTGTGCTACTGAATGGTGTGTATTGAACATTGTACAAAAAAATTCATTAGTAATTACCAAGAAAGGTTTACTTATAAATGAGTAAAACTTTTCTGAACTGTTTTTTTTTTTTTTTTTGCTGAGGCAAAGATTATTTGTTACAAAAGACAGAGATGGTCATAAATGTGTACTGTATTCCTGCTTGTAGCTGAAAGTGGATCTGTGAAGAGATTTTGAATCGAGAAGTTTGTGAAACTGTACAGTTGTGTAATGACTCATTATATTTAATAACTTAATTCCAATGCTAATGTGCAGATGCTCTGTCTGTCACTAGAGCTCCTCTTTAGTGAAGTGGATTATCTCAGTAAACACTGTGAAATGCACCCAAGGTTTGAAGGTTGATTGTGTGAATGAGAGAGATGGAGAGAGAGAGACAGACAGAGAAAGACAGGGAGTCTACGTGTCAGCATGAGTTCATGAATGTTACGTGTCTAAATGTACTGCATTTCAAACCTCGGGCTCTTTATGATTGTGTTGCACATGATTGTGTAGTTCAAGTAGAGGCCGTTGTCTCACTTTTTAAGTCTATGTATGTTTGTTTTTTTAAAAGAATATGTATTGAAGTCTGGCACATTTATTGTACTGATTTATTTGCATAGAGATTGTAGTTTGCATAGCAACCGAAAACTGCCTTTCACCCCTACAGTTTTCCACTTATTTCTTAAAAA
The DNA here is from genome assembly GCF_902362185.1 of Chanos chanos. NCBI lineage: Eukaryota > Metazoa > Chordata > Actinopteri > Gonorynchiformes > Chanidae > Chanos > Chanos chanos. Next base: position 36,336,241 of record NC_044495.1, on the reverse strand, counting down.
CAGCATTGTGTTGATTTAAGCATTTCTGTTTTACCCTTAAAACAATGGCCATCAGACAAAACATTTCATAATAATAGTATTGATGACCTTCAGAAGGAATGTGTAGAATGTATGCTCTGTTTGTTCACAAGTATGTATGATTGTCCCATGTTGACAAGAAAATTAGTAAATTAATTAAGCTTTATATATTGTTTATATTACTGTCTTTTACCTATTCATGTATACTGCATGAATATGATGTATCAAGCATGACAAAGAAATGATAAACTTTCTCTTCTTCTTCTTCATAATTTGTAATCTTTAACACTCAGAACACAGAATCCTTATTAATCATGAAACCAGCAATAGTGACAATGCAATTAAGACATAATGAATCCAGAAGGTTCAGGCTCATTTTCTCCCATAAGATTCACTGAACCTCTCCAGTAGATAATCCCCTGACTTGATCGGGGGGTATTTGTCAGATCCGTCACAGCAGGTAATGATGGCCTCATCATCGGGCTGGACAAAAAAGGCCAGAGACTGACGTGTGGCTGAGTCACCAGCAGCGGGCAGCAGCACCCTATGCACCTAACCCATTGAGTACAAAAAACACAGCAGATTCCATGAAACCGTTTTCTCTCAATCCTGTCTGAATGAGGGATGCCATTGCAGGGGGCTGACAAACAGACAGATGAGAAACACAAGTCTACATGCTATCCTGAAGCTGCTATAGAATGTATCCACTCTAGTAATAGGCCACGGTAATGTGGCAGTCAAGAAGTGAACTGGAGACACTTACAGCAGATACAAACACATCACTTGTCCATCTCTGCATCAGATCTGCTATGTTGATCAGGACCGTCCCAGGTATGCTTGGAGCTGAAATAAATTCACCTGTGCGACTCAGAACCTGTGAGAGAATAGTACATACCAGCTGTAGTACAGAGCCATACTCACAGAGGACAGTCCGTACTACAGTGGAAGACTGTTAACATGACGTCCTTTAACTCCACAAGGTTGACACAGCCCAAAACCAAACAGCATAGTAACACAGCAGGGACTCTTATTTAATAGAAAACATATCTATCTATCTATCTATCTATCTATCTGTAAAAGTACTTAAGGGATTAAAAAAAAACCCTCTGCTCTCCATCAAGCATCTAATAAGTGCAGCTCAGGTCAATTTTCAGACTACATTCATATACTAAACATAGAGACAGAAAATAATATTGCTAACTGGTTGTCCCTATCATTCTCACCGATCCCAAAGCTTTGGTACCATAGACTGATGTTAGTAATCTAAATCCCATACACCCTCTGGGCTTCAGAATACACAGCTTAGCTCTATGCCAAAACCACAGTTAATCAGAGTAAACTTAGTGTTGACAAGTCAATGCTGTCAGTGTTTAAAAAGACACTTGGTGTTAATAAGCAGCAGAGAACTGGTTATTGGGAGTCATGTCAGGCACATTAATACTGTTAAATGTTAGTGGGTAGTGGAGAACTGGTTACTGGGCTAAGACAAAAACATCCTGGATTCAGACTGATCCCTATACACTGGAGAGTTTGTCCATCATAGTGCCTGTCACCTGTAGTCCACCCTCTTGGCTCTGGAAGACTAAGGTGATGCTGCCATAGTCTGAGTGTTCTCCACAGCGTAGCTGCCCCTCTTTCACTGTCTGACTGTCCACTGGGGGGTAATACAAGGACCGCAGCGTGGTACCATTCTCGTCAGCTTAAACACAAGAGCACATATCCCAAATTTTACTGTTACTGTCTACCAATGGGAGAGAGAGAAAGAGAGAGACAGAGCACCTGCAAGATGTGAAGTGAAATAGATAGATATGAAGCAGTGTTCTTCATACATTCTTTAAATATGTGCACAATGGAAATATACTGATTTACTCCCTATGTGTCTGTGTGGGTGGAGGAAGACCTCTGGCTCCAGGCCTAGACTCAGAGCCATTACTCTCAGCACCCGGAGAGAAAGCTCTTTACAGCGCTCGAAGAAGGATACTTGAATATCTCGAAAGCCGACAACACCGTTTGATGGCCATTCCTGTACGAATGACAAGCAAACAGGATGGTTTGGTTACATGAAAAAAATGAATTCTAATGACATCATTCCCAAACTTTTTTTTTAAAGATGACAAAAAAACCCAGTTACAATATCCTTGTGTAAGGAGGCAGTGTTAAAGGCTTCCTTCAAGTCACCCGGGCGTCGGGGATTTAACCTGCAAAAATAATCAAATAAAAAATACAAAATTTACAAGCAGAAACATTTATAAATTAACATTTATAATATTTTTAAAGGCATTCCTATCGAATGTAGATTAATCAGACATTATAATATCAGCTAAAGTCTATAAACATTTCAAGCTTTTACCTCTCTGTCTCAGATGACACCCAGCCATGGTTGATATTATTGGGGAAACTGCCCCTCTTGAACGGCATTTTCTCATCCTCCGGAAGTAAAAAGAATTTTTTTGAAATGTCCATAACCTCATCCACCTGGAAAAAAAAAATAGAAAGTCGATGCATTTATTGCAACTCAGAAAGTTTTTAAATGTACATGTATTCATTTAGCAGACGCTTTTATTGAAGCCATCCAAGATAAGCAGAATACAAACCAAGCATGTAGCCATTTAAGAGCTACCTTTGGCAAAAGTGCCACGTCGCTAAGTTTAGTATTTGACCAGATACAAGTGCAAGAGAAGTTGAAGGAAGGTAAGAAAATGACCTACAGGCAGATACCAATGGGTCTACAGCCCTATAATACAAAACATTCTGCACCAACATGATATCTAACTTAAAATTACAACATTAATTTACATGACAATATGCCACAAACCTCATGTTGCTTTATGCCAGTATTTTTCAAATACACAAATCCCACTTCGGTAAAAGCTGTCCTCAGTTTCTCGCTTAAACTCGTCAAGTGCTCGTCTGTCACATTATTTTCGCCTAGTTTGAACGATGTAAAATTGACCACTGGTATCTCCATGTTGGATCACAGTATGGAATAAGTTCTGCTTAATGGACCATCTGTCTATCTACACGAAGTTTGTAGTGTAGCAAGTTTGCAAAAGCAAAACCAACGGAATAAGTGCACGCAGTTTGTCCAATGCAAAGCGATAATTTGCACAGGGGACCACCTAACGCGGACATTACATAAACAGGAAGAGAGGTGCAGCCAGCTGATATCCTCACCCTCCCAAACTGACCACTAATTGGTAAAATGCCGATCCTTATTTCATACATGCTGTGACATCTGTTCTATTTCCTACCTGTTTATGTATAAACATGGCCTTGATTGAGATCAACTCAAGAATCTCAGTGCAAGAAACTTTAAAGCCTTTGGAGGGAAATTAATCCTCTGAAATTCCATGACATCCTTGAGTGTGAAACACTGATTACAAACATCTTAATTAAGAGTTGTACTGGATTGCTAGAATGCTGCACTTGTGAGACTATGAACTAAACACACTCCCTCCGTCCTTGTCCATGTGTGTGTTGAACTGCAAAAATTCTATGCTCATTAACTGGGTCCATACAAGGAACAATAACCTTTATTATAAACTGCATATTTTGATTTTCAGAACAGAATGACAAATGTGCATTAACATTGGAGATACAGTTGGCATCATGACAGAGCTGCTCAGCTTAGAGAAATGGTCTGTTCACTACAGTGTGTGTGTAACTGGTAATATAGTACATTAATAAAGCAGAAAAAGGAGTCCCAGCACACAGCTGGATCATGCGTTACCACATTCTGCAGTTACTGCAGAGAGAATCAGTCACAAACAATACCGCCAAACCAAGAGGTCTAAACGGACAAACAAACGTCAATATTCACTCAGTCTAGACGAAGAGCAGGACAAATATTACCAAACAGAGAAAAGACAATACACACACTCATTAAGTTATGTCAATTTGTCTGCTCGCCCGTAGCGTTAAAACTTGAGCTTTATAAAAGGGGGGAGAAATGTATGTATAAAAAAATAGTTGAAATCATTTCTGCATTTGTGAGATCTTCATTCAGTGAGAAGTTGTCAAAGTCCATATTTTCTTTTCCACATCAATATTTGACGAGTACTAAGAATCTTTTGGCTCCAACAAGCCTCAAGATCTCTAAGCGGGCCAAAAGTGAAACAGCTAACTCTGTTTCCATGCCATTAGAGATTCAAGGCAAAGTTCATGCTCTGTCACAACTTTTTGCCAAATTTTGCCCTTTTGTCCTTATTCTTCTTCAGTTTCTTGGCCTGCCAGTTGTCCTTTGGCTTGGCGTCTTCTGGTTTTCTCTTCTTGTCACTGAAAAGGGAGAAACGAGAGACAGTAAAGTCTGACACAGAACAAATCAATGCAAAAAATTTATGAGATCATTCCCTCTGGATGCCTGTCCAGACAGTTCCAGTCAGAGAAAATGCAGTTTGGTTTACCCCCGCCATTCTTTTTCTCTCTCAGGCTGAAAAACAGCTGATTACTATGACAACAGTAGAATTTAATTAACTATTTCTATTAAACACGTTTTCTCTTGTTAAACTAAATGTTTGTTTGGTTCAAAGGGCCTGCAGCTTCTAGGGCTCTCCTGTTCTTTTCTGGATCATACATAGTTAGGCACAGGCTTCTTCTCTGTGTCCACGTCTTAGTATTTCTATCCTGTTCTTACAGCGACAGTCCATATCTAGGTTGGGTAGACCCTGCACACACACACATCAAACACACACATGAAGACGAACACACAGACAAACGCACACATGCAGAAGAACACACAAACTCTCTCTGTTTGCAGTCCTCTCCCTGTGTCTCTCTGTTGAATTCTGCCTCATGCATGCAGTACATTTCAGTGTGTAGGAAAAACATATGACTAACACCACTTTGGAGCGCTGCAAATATTGACAAGACCATGAGTTTGTTTGTTTGTGCTGTTGTTTTACCGTGTCATGTGCCTTATGGGTAGTGCACTAAAACCTCCATGAGCTGTGAGCAGACGTCTTGGGAATCTCTGAGTGTCACCCTACTGCTTCCCCTCAGACTCATATTAAACTTACAGTTCCCCAAAGAGCCTCACTGCTTTACTTCACTATCCAGGCTCTGAGTCCATCTAACAGGTACAATTCCTGACACCCTCTGATAAAGACATGGTGTTTCTTTTTTTCCATTACCTTTGACTTGCAAGAATTTTTTTTTTTAATCCTGTTAATGCATCTATCTTGAGCTCTCTTTTGACTTGTTCTGACGCTGTCCTCACCTCTTTATGCTGACGACGGCTGTGTGACCAGCTTTCTTCAGCACCTGGTCCCACTCTTCATCATCACCTCGGATCATGTACCTACAGAGAGAATCATAGTTAGTTCCTAGAATCGTGTTTTTATGTACAGTTTTATTAGGCTGACATTAGACTCATCTGAGTAAAGGTGACTGATAAAACCATATCTGAGTTTTGAGCAGATTAGACAGGGGCAAAAAATGAAATGCCGTGGAAAGTGTTCACTCCAAATTTTCTTGTCAAAGGAAAAATCTACACCAACAGTGGCAGCTCAGACAAATGTGTTTATCTTTGCTATCTTGGGAGTTAGCTAACACAGGCAAGAGACGTGAAGCCAAAACATGCTGGCAACTTTTCACACGATGAGCTGTGTAACGTCGCACAATGATGGAGGAGAGGGGCTGTAAGTGACTGCTGACAACCCAAAAGGGGAGAGAATAACCCATGTTAGTCACCACGGTAACATGACAACCTGCATTCCATTGGCCAGAACTGGCATATTTCGCTGAGCTGTTGTTTCAATCTGGGAATGCCAGTTGATGGGTTCACTTCAGCACTGTGAGAGAGCACCATCACCAAGTGCTACCCCGAGTTCTGCTTTAAAAACTTACTGGGAAAGGTCCATGTCCTTTATTTTCTCCAGGTCCTGTTTTTGTTTCTCCTGGTACTCCTTGGCTGCCTCAGCCTGAGGGTAAAGACAGGAGGGCAATATTCACTCAGCTGACCTTTACCAGACCAAAGTTCAATCTTTCAGGGTTGTTATCCAAGATCCACACAGATATATTGTAGCTCTAGGATGACAACACTGTATGATAACGATTGGTATTCCTTCTCAACCTCTGCATTTGACAGCATTGGGACTGGTTGCTGAGTTCAGTCTGATAATCAGTTTCCTATTCCCACAAAAGACAGAACACCTGAAAAGAATATCTCAGAAAGAATTAGCCATCATCTGGATAATTATTAATTTAGAAAGTTATACTGCTCACTCAGTTATCAACCTTTAAAGAAACCACTGATCTGAAATAAGTCTGATCTGAAGTAAGGACCTTTTTTAGAGGAGTGGTTATCAACTCTACCGCACAAAACAAGACATTTTGGCTGTGTCCGAAATGGCATACTACATACTACTCGCATACTAATTATGACGTAAAAGTAGTAAGTAGTATGCAGTACGTGAAAAATAAAAATTTGCAGTACACAACAGTTACCCGGATGATGTACTACACTGCCGAAAATTTCTAGTATACATCCCGAGCTCACTTCGCCGACTACTGCATCCCATGAAGCAACGCGGTGATTTCCAACAGTCAAAAAATTTTAAAAACATGGCGGACAGCGACAGAACCAGCTTCAACTTCAACTGCAGCTGCAGTTCCGAAGATAAATGTATCAGTTGCATATTTTGGTGTAAAAAATCTTCATACGCTTTCTTATACGGCTACTTTTGATACATATTTGTGGTTGTCGTGTGTTGTTCGATTTTAACAGAACAGATAGCCCAACCGATAGCAAACGTGTAGTACACTACACGAAAGTTGTCATAATTGCGTACCATACTGTATACTAGTGTGTGGAGTAGTGTGCAGTATGCAGTGTATACTAGGCTAGTATGTAGTACGGTAGTATGCCATTTCGGACACAGCCTTTGTCTCTAGTAAAGCACTAACACACCTGATTCAACTTATCTACTGATTACTGAACCCTTGACCTTGTTAACTAGGTATGCTGGTGTCAGGTATTAAGTAAAATGCGCTGTGTGGTTCCTGGTTCCAGGTTCCTGGTGACTGGAGCTGAGAAGCAGTGTTGTATAGGGCTAAAGGCACTCATACCAGGTCTTCATTTAGAGAGCGGGCTGTGGGCTCCATGATTATGTCTTTAGAGGTCACCATCTCTGCCTCCACTGCCTTTTCCTGGATGCTGCTGAAGAACTGTAAAATTAAAGAAAGGAAACAGCTTCACTTCTGCTCGGTTTACCTCAGATGACTTTCTACTAGGAAGAAATAAAATTTGTGGGAAAAACAGCTCTGCTCTGTGAAAGACTTTCCTTTATGTATTCGTGTCTATATTTGTGTGTGTGTGTGTGTGTATGTGTCTGCATGCACATATGTGTATAGTATTTAAATAGTACACAGCTACTATAAGTGAATTTAAAATATAAATCTCCAGATATTTTTGAGATGCCAATAAAGCAGTATAATCACTGCCTGCCTTCATGTACTTACAGTTAGTACCTTTTGAAGACCATGAACATCACAAGCTATTTAAGGAGTAAAAGCTTGCTCCTTTTGTGTGTGTGACTCATTCTCTGTGTGTGTGTATCTATTTTCAAATATTTGCCCTTACCTGCACAACCTTGCGGATGAGGCGGTTAAACAGGCCCATAATCTGAGAACTGGGAAGATCAATCTCCTTCTCCAGAACCTCTACAGTTTTATGCTGCAATCCGATCCCCAGCAACAGAGCCTGGAGCACAGACAGACAGAGTTAGTCACACATACACACATATACACGAGTTTCAAGGCTGAGAGAGTTCCTCACGTACACACTGTGCGGTGGAGAGCGAGATGTCTCCCAGGTGTCTAAGGAAAAACATGCGAGCGATGGCTGGGATCATGTCCATAATGAGGTGGTAGTCCACCATGTTTCTGGAGTACATCTCCAGACGCTTCAGGTCATATGGGCTGAACTGGGCAGCTAACTCTGCACTGCTCAGCACTACGGAAAGAGAGAAGGGACACGCAGAAGGACAGCTGCAGAATGTCATTGGGAAAAAATAATCAGTATTTCCTGATATCTCTTCAAAATGTTGTAGCATCTTTTTTGTTCACACAAAACTTCATGAATCTGCCTCTTTGGCACTTTGCTCTGTGTTGCCTTTACCATCATAAATAATAACTCAGTTACTACAAACAAAGACAGTACAAATGGACACTATTTCACACAACCAAAGGTACAACTCCAGATGAGTGACAGAGAGAACTGGTATGAACTGGGACCATACTGGGTTGGCTGTCATCCTTGGTGTTCTTGTTCTGGAGAATATTGAGAGCCAAGGTTGGTGAGAAACTGCTGAACTGGTAAGAGAGAAGCGCGAGGAACCGCCGTCGGAAATCTGCAGGACATAAGATTGCATTTAGAGACTAAATTACTCTCTAAAAAAGACCTCAACTTCAGCCTATTAATCAAGAGACAGTTAGACTGACTGTGACAGTGATAAACGGGAAAAACTCTATGTGAGAGAACGCAGAGGAGAAAATATGTTATTTTAAGAGAAAGAACACTAGCTTGTTTCAATGTTCCTTTTTTCAGAGAGCAATTTAAACAGAGAGTTGTAGGTTTGAAAATACTGACCCTTCCAGAAAGCAGACAGCCAGTGGCCCTGATCTGATGCCTCATCTGTGTTCAGAGCTTTCAGCATCACACAGGAGTGCTCCCCTGTCAGGTCATTCTAAGAATTACAAGACAAAAGTCAGATGGATCCAAGTGACCAGGATACACGCTGCCCTTCTTTATGGAGCATTCACTATGATAGAGAAAGTTTCTGTATGACTCAGTGAAAGGAATCAAAGAAAGGCAGTACAGAAACTGATACTTACTGGGGTCTGTCTTAGGTAAACTGGAACAAAGCCAGCTTTTTTCCAGAACCTGGAAAACGAGGAGCGAAGTTGGTAAGTGTTTAATATGATGCTTCAGTGGAATGAAGAGGCCACTGAAGGGGTAGGGATGTGCGTGTATGTGTGTGTATTACTCACTTGAGCAATTGAGGCGTGAGGCCATAGGACACACCCAGATAGTCCAGTCTTTCTGCTCTCCTCTCACTCAGCTTCAGGAGCAAAGGGGGTAAGTTCTTCCTGGGTGACACCACCTCCTCCAGCAGACTGACAGCCTGACCACACCCACAAATGAATTAAATCTCATATTGTATTACCTCAAAAATTTGTCAGTTACACTGAACTGAACACAATATCAGTTTGACCTGAAAACACAACTACAGCCAGATCATTTCTTTCATTTGGAAAAAAAAACAAAAACAAAAACTGAGAGCTTTTTCAAACACCATTAAGCAGGATTTGTTGCATTCAATATTGTAACAAATTGGACGGTACTTATCCTTGAGCATCAGTTTCACCAAAAATCACAGAGTTCCTATAGAAGGACAGAGTACTAGGGGGTCTAGGCAGGTGTTACCTCACTGCTGACAGGGGTAATCGCAGTGGCAGTTGTCTGCTCTTCGTCATCCAGGAGGGGGAACTGTCCCTCGTAATACTGCTGCAGGAGCTGCAGAGCACGGGAGCCGTAGCCCATCTGTCCACAAACAAACAAAAAAAATCAAAACAAAACAAACAAAAAAGCAGCTGCTCTGTTAGAGGTTACTGAACCAGTCATTTTTCAATGAAAGATTTCAGTAACTCATTTGTGTGTGTGATATGGGCTTGTAAATGTGGAAAAAGGGGGGAGATAGAAGAGAGAGCTTACCCCCTGATAGTCAGGGTTCACGGCGATCCGCACCACTCTGCCTCCCGAGAGACTGCCAAAATCTGGATCTTGAAACTGTGTTAGAATAAGAAGGGACATTCAGTTTTCTCGATTATTCCCTAAAACATCACTGCGCTGTATGTTTTATACCTAAACTATCCCACATTTGTCTGCCTGACACGCTCCTTCAGAAATACAAGGACCCGCAGCCAAATTGAAGTGTTTAATTACAATAAGAAACCAGCGCGACTCAAATCAAGTACACCCAACAACTGAATTATATGAATGCACCAGAAGAATGTAAAGGAGAAATTTTTCGCTGGGTACTTTTCAAAGTCTGTTCCTACCTGCTCTGATACGGTCCAGGGAATGAGGTCTCCAGATGCCTTTTTGCCACGGGACAGGCTATTGAGGATGGACTGACGTGAGATCTCTCCTTCCAAACACACCTGCCAGAGATCAGACAGTTACCGTGTTAACACAGAGCTCCACGTGAGTCAATATCTGGGTGTGCTCCCAAATTATAAACCACACTGAACAGTTCATTACAATCTGAATATCAATCCACGGGCGACACGTGTAGCCACACACTGTACACCCGCGCGTGAGAATAAGGTTAACTAAAGTTTAAAAACATTACCCATAGAAATACCATTCTAAACAGATGTGGCTTTGTTTAGTACAGACAGCAGCTAAAAACATTTCTATAGACAATGTTCTTAATGAGAGTATAATGTGAAAATATGTCACAGTCTGTGTACATCCATCATGATGTGAAAGGTGGATCATATTCTGTACTCATGATATGACCCCATGTTAGAATAGATCAGGTTTGATTTGTTTTAATCAAACTGTGCATAACCTAATGGTTATGATTACATTATGGGATGTAACTGGCATGGTGAAGATGAAAAACACACAGTGGTAATTGAATTGTCCCAGTCTGAACGTTTTGAAATGTACTTTTACGGAGAACTGACAGCATGGCCACAATCTCAACCATATGACACAGACACATATGAGGTATGTATACTAACACTAGTAAATCACCACACAATTGGCACATTTCCTGACACAACTGGTCCAACTCTGACTGCTTTTGTGATAGTTCAAATACAAAAGATTTCCTGCGTCGATCAAATCCGCTCCTAGAACCCGGAAATGTTTCCGTAGTGTGAAAGCACTGTGAGATTTCAAAAAGGTGTTCTGTGAGGTCAGGTTCACTTTACAGCCGTCAGAGTGAAGTGGCCATTCCCCTACCTGCACTACAGCCAAGACCTCAGGCAAGGCATTCTGGGTAGGGGGGACAGGAGGCAGCAGACAGAAGAGATGGTGAGCAGGGGCATCCGACAGCATCTGAAGGTCATTGGGTGAATTCTGCCGAGAAAGAAAAGCACAAAAAACTGGATTCATACCCATTCAACGTTAAGTTTCAATCTCACAAACGGACGCCTGAAATCTTAGATAAGTAATGTCGCTTGCAGGGCTTTGCTAAGGAGAGAAATGTTTTTATTTTCAGAGAAATTAATCTTAAAAGGAGAATATTAGAATCCTAGCTTGGCATATACGATAGTATTTGTTAGAACATGAATGTCAACACACAAATGTCTCGAATTTGGATTAAAAAAAAAAATTGGGGGAGTACTGTGAAAAAGCATTGACGTCATATTGGGAAAAAGCATACACACACACACCTTGTAATGCGATGCCACATAGAGAGCCATGAGCCGCTGAAGGAAGGTCTCAGAGGCCTTATGGTAACAGAACAAAGTGTCTCTGTTCACATAATAACTGCACACACAAGGCTAAGGAAAACCAATCTGTTTGCCCCTTGACTCAGAACACACACAGAATAATACTAAAATCCTCAAGATTTCAGACACAATAGCAGAGTATCGCTGTTACTAGGGAAACACTTACAACACATCTCGTCTTTCCAAAAACCACAGGCAAAGCTTGCAACTATTTGTGAGGACATTTTGAAAGTACAACCAAAGAGTACAGAAAAAAAGGTGACAAAGCAAATACGTAAAAACCAAAAAAAGAAGCAAAGTCATAGAAGGAGCAGTGTCTAAGAGCCACATGTGCAGTGCTGAGTGAGCGGTCAGTAGAGGATACAGCTCACAGGTCTGGGGCAGAGGGCAGCCGGAGATGATGCGAGGAATACTCAGGCAGTCCAGACACAGCAGCTCATTCAACCACTTCTCTACAGGGTCTCCAGGGGCGTAACGGATGGACTCCTGGAGAGACACCTCGTGCAGAGTACGTGCTGCAGGACAGAATACACAGTTACCACACACACACACACACACACACACAGACACACAGAATGCCTTACTTCCACAGAGTAATAAAAAGAGACATCAGATATGTGGTACACATTTCCAAGAGAAGTCTCATGCTCTTCTCTGCTATCTCATCAGGACTGCTAAAAATAATTTGCATATTCTCACAGACACAGATACAAAAGGAAAACGTATGTTACAGCACTTGATAAGTTATTAGGCACTTTCTGGCAAGATCCAACCTACAGTAGTACATGTAGCTGGAGCCCACTGTATGAGAGTGTATTGTACTGGTACCTGAGGCCAGTCTGGCCGTGCTGGTGTTGCGGTTTTCGGCGGAGAGGTTCTGCTGACTGTCTGCACTCTGCTGCCTCAGCTGCTGGATGAGTTTCAGTGACAGAGAGCGACCAGTGCCTTCATAACTGCACACAGACAAAGCAGAAATCTAAAACACTTCTTTCTTTCATTCATTCAATCATTTCTGCCTTGCCCATTTGGTTCAAATTCAGAGAAATGAGAATGCAGAGATGTCATCAATCATTAGTTATGAATGAAAACACTGTCAGTAAGATCCACATGTCAATATAAATAATGAAATAATAATAGTGAAATAATAACAGTAAGAATAATGAAAAACAGGAAACAGATTTTGATACAATGTACTTAAGACCAGTTGAATTACTGAAGTCCATAGGGAATCTATGCATTACATTTTTGAAAAATCAGAGCATCTCTCAGTAGATGAGTTGGACACTGTGCAAAATAAAATTTAGCAACCCTACGCATACTGACCCGTTGATAGTGGATGCCATGAAGACTAAGTAAGGGCCCAGCAGTTTCTTTACCAGGGGCAGAGGGATGGCAGCAGCCTCATCAATGACCAGTAGCTCTGCCTGGCCTAACTTCACTGCATCAGCAGGGTGGATGTACTGTAGACCAACAATAAGGAAACAAATGTATTCAGGAAATCTTTTCACCAATTCACATCCACGGGGAGTATCTCTTTGAGGTGGCACCAAAAAAAAAAAGTTATCCTTGGTGTTTATGACAATAAATTCCACAAAATATGTTGCATTAGTGTCTCCCATCACCTTTAGCAAGCAGAATTTTTAAGCCAATCAGAAAACTTTGGACATAATGTCGTTTGTGTACTGTAATCTGTTTGCAATCCTGAGCGTTATCAGCATCTTAAAATGAGCTGGTTGACTGGGTGATCTTACTATGTGAGACACTGACCTGAGACGGCAAGAAAGAAATCATAATAAACCCCAAAGACAGCACAGTTCACCTGTATGGTCTGTCGATGCTCCTTAAAGATGTTAACCCGCACCACAGCTTTACTGAACTCTGGGTTCAGAGACTGAATGATCTCATAGTCCAAGTGCTCCTGCAAAAGACAAGCACGTCAACTGATGAGGACATATATCATATCCTCCCACCACTACCCACAGCCTTTTCAGACCCTGCAGAGATTATTCTAATGAAGAATTAAATGTTTCGCAGCTGAAATAATAATTTTTTCTTACTTTAAAATTACTTCATGTTTTTTACAACCGGATAAATCTGATCAGAAAGCTAAATATTCTGAGACTCCAGTTGGAAAACAGATATCTACGCATATGTACAAAGTTACCTGATACTGGAGAGCATCAAAGCCTTTGAAGATGAATTCAAACAATGTGTGCAGATTGTCGGGGCTAGGAGACGTCACAAAAATGTTGGAGTAACTGTCAAAGACAAATAGAGTGATTGAGACACTGCCGCGTTCCAAACCCAAAGCATATCAGATTGCAGATGTCTTTGTCTGGGACAGTCCATACTTATATAGTACTACAGTACTGTACCGTACCCAAATGCAACAGCGCCAGCAATGGCCAGGCCAAGAGCAGCAGATTTGCCACGACCACGGGCAGCAGTCAGCGCCACCGTGCTGCGCAATGTCTTCTCTGAGATGGCCTCGATGAACTTCAGCACCGCTTTGGCCTGAAAGAGAAAAGTACGTGCAAAACTAAGAACCGTTCTAATACTGGAAGCGACAGCACTAATTTACTATCTGAAGACATTACTTTGTATTGTAATGGCACATCAGTGTGCACTGAAGTGGGCAGCAGTTAAAAACTTATGGGATTAGATCAAGCCAAATCCACACACAACAGATCCAATGTTTTCGGGAACCATAAAGCAGTGAACCAAAGTGAACCAGATGGTCAAGGGCCTGAAGCTACTAATCATTTTTTTCACCACATTATGATCTAACAAACAGGAGCATTTGTGGCTGATTTCATAAAGAACTTTTGTTTGTGATCTGTTTATCATGATATAAGTGAAGGTACCTGGTCCATGGTCTTACAGCAGTCCACCAAAACCCCAACAGGTTGAGTGTCCTGTAAAGACTCCTTCAGATCCTTAAGCTCCTGTTCCCGTGGAGACGGACCATCCTCCTACAGCAGAAAGACAGAGAATTTAAAGGTCATAGTCCCATACATATCACAAGATCAGCAGGAGAGGGTCTAGAATGAGGAAAACTCTACCTGTGACTTGGGTGGAACAGGTTTAATGTTGGTGATGTGGCTGGAGATGGGCAGGACATTTAGCTGGTCGTCGATGACGACACAGGTTTTACAGGAGGCCAGAGACAAGATGAATCTGTAAAAATCCAGTAGTGAAGTGTAGTTACTCCAACCATTTAAGAGTAAAAGTGGGACCATGTCAATTTGCAACTAACAGTGTTCAAGAAGTTAAAAACTGCTTGTATCAACATTGCTTTCAGGCTTAAAACTAAGAGTTTTCTCTCCAATTCCCTAAGCCACATCCACAAAGCCATCAATCTGCATTTAAAGCCCATTAAAATACCCTTATATAAAATGCTGCTGACAGTAAAGTACATGGACACAGATTCTTACCCTCACTTCCAAACCTAATGCTCCACTTACCTCTCATTAAACCTCCCCACAACATCCTGGTGAGCCTCTGTCCTATAGCGAGAATGCACGTCCTGAGAGCAATGAGAAAATATCATTTAGATCAACTCTCTCTGGCACATCCAAGCCCATCCACAGGTCAGAAAGACTGTAAAAGTCCCTTACCATGGTCATAGTGTAGAGCTGCTTTAGGGAAGTCATTGTCCGTAACAGGATAACCACAATACCTCCACCCTCCACTGTCTCAATGGTTCTTGCCAAGAGGTTGGGTGTAAGAGCCTCAAAGTCCTTCATGGGACAAACCAGAGAAGAGATTGAGTTTTATATTTAGATGTCCTGGAATGGTTCTTTCCATCACATGTGAGGAGAGAACAGAATCCCCTGGTACCTGTAGAACACACATTCCATATGTGTTGCCCAGGATCTTGTGGGTTTCGTTGTAGTAGCAGTAACGGATGTTGGTGGCAGCGATGAACAGCTCAAAGGGGTCATCCTGCTTCAGGTTCAGAGTGCCAGTTTTGATCTTCTTCTGCAGCTGCCGCATTCGCTTCTTACGGTTACTGTTCAAGAGCCACATTATTTCAGAGTGAATCAGCCTCAGTAACCTCTTTAGAGTGTATAGTGAAATGAAATCACAATCATATCGTTTTAGACATTGAAAGAAGGACCAAGATCAACTGTTTAAGGGATTCAGACAGTTCACAGAGGCTGTGGGGCTAAAAGGAGCAGCCTGATCGCTAATTTGCAAGTATTATTTATCTAGGGCAGTTTCTCTTAGTGCCAGATTTCATTTATCGGGCAAATAAGTCACAAATTTTGTTGTTTTTGTTGTTAAAAGTAGACAAAGACCCGTTGAGAATCTACGAGTAAGTCTTCTTTATGGCCATACCTGCTAAAGCCGAGCTCCTTCTTGTAGCACCATAACACCGAAGGTCGGGCACGCACACTCGCTTTGGAGAGCATGTGATGTAGAATGACAACCTGGACGAGGAGAAGATAGACATAAGTGACTTCGATAGAAATACATTCTGACAAAGCGAAAGACACAACTGGAAGCTTCACTGTACCTGATCTTTACCGTGATCGCCAACCACAACGAACATGGTCCGATGTTGGAGAGCGACCCCGTTTTCTATTTGGACACGAATTCGGTTGTCCACCTTTTTCCGAACTGTTGCCATTTTTCTTTAAAAAAGCATCAACATTGTAAACAGAAAATCATCACAATGTTTGACCAGCTGGAATTAAACCACTCTACTAAATCTAATTTCTCACAATCAAAACATTTGAAGTGCTTCATCAAATAATTGAATGACATTATCTGTTGCGTGCATTGAACAACAACATGGCAGGAAGACCTGTCATGGTTTATGATTTTATAAAACAATTTCTGCAGATTACTGGGGAAAAACTGACACCCAGTTAACTTGAAATGAACCCACTTCGGTTCTTGCCATTCAATTTCACTTTAAGGCTAACTAGCTATCCGAGCCTTCACGTTTAAAGATGAAAACTTTGAATCACAAATGCACAATGCGTCTGGCAATTAATTGCAGTGAACGCTACGTATAAAACAGTATACCTGCAGGATTAGACACCTTCGTTTCAACGTAAATTATAGTATGCTGTTAATATTTTCACATGGAGATGTTCACTTAGCTTCTTACGCACACCATCATGCTGATACACTCACGTGGGGACGTCTCAATAACAAGACCCCAGCATGATGAAGGACCCAAGAAAGACGTAGCTGTCTTACACATACCCTGAATAAAAGTGAGGGAGCTCACGACTGTCTATCGCTTTGTTGTTGGACCTGTACTCTACGCATTTAATTCAAAGTTATTGATTGACTTTTTGTGTTTTCACTGATTGCCAGTATTGTTTAAACGTGTGTTTTCGAAGTGAGAAATGTGAATGAACGTATGTGAACAGCAGACAGTACCCACACATGTGAGTTTCGTTCACGAGCACCCTCCTTCAAACTGTCCAAAACTAGCAATATGAATCTCATATTGTGAATATAAGTTCTTATGCACAAACAGGAATAATCCTACCGCTAAACAGGGAACTAGTCCTTCACAAATAACAGTAAACTGCTGTTCACACCACACTGTTTTGCTGTTAACTCAGTTTACTTGTATGGGGTTCTGTGCTTGTCACCGTTAGCCTACGTCTCCTGAATATGCGCTCGAACACAGCCTTGAAATCTGGTTACAACTCAGTGGCTCAGTGCTCGGTGGTATGGGGTTGAGCTAACCTTTGGTTGTGATATTGATTTGATTCTGATGTGCCTCTCAAACGATTTTTATTTTATGAAACGCTGTTTATGGCGTACTTGCTGCTCATAGTCTTGCAATGCATTTAGGCTAATGTAGGAACATGTTCCCGAATGTACAACCCATTGGAATTAGCAACAAATAACGCAAAATTTATGTGGTTATAACAATGGCCTGCGAACTATTTAATGATATCAAGAATTAAAGGGCTGATTTGTGCAACTTGCTTTTAATTTTCATTGAACAAATATTAACATTTGTTATTCAAACATCTTTGGAGATCCTCATACGTGTTCACTGGATCCCAAGTGAACAAAAAGTACTTTAAGTGTGGTTGAAGTGTTTTTGGTCAAATGTTAAAAAGGAGACTGATCTTTACATTATCAACACACAACAGACAAAAACTCCAGCTCCACGTCACGTGTAATGCAACACATCTTTATTGAACCTGTCGAAGCAACATCAATTTACAAACTGAGGGATCGGGAGTTTTTTTAAAAGGTACCAAAAAGAGAGTAATAAATGTCGTAGAACCAAAACGAGTCAGTGTGAGAGTCAAAGGGGGGGATGGAAAAAAAAATTGGTGGGGTTGGGCAGAAAAAAAGTACTCCCAGGAATTGGACCAACAGTGGCAGATATTTTTGCGATCCATTTTATACAAAAAAATAAATTAATGAAATCTTTCAAGTTTACAGGAATATCTGTTAGAGACACAGGCTTGCCTTAAAATCATAACACCATAGATTTTCAGCTTGGCTTGTGTGTTTGACTCAATGTTTTGATTAAAACATTTAATATATATTTTTCTAAATATATATCAAAGTAGGTTTACTTTGATTAAAAAAAGAGAGAGCCAAGAAGGGTGAACAGAAAACAACCTATTGACAAAATGGGGGGGAAAAAAAAAGGGGGGGGGGGGCTGTGTGTGGGGCCTTTTTTATTCGTTGAAATTTGAATGTTCAGTAGAGCCTAAGGTGTCAGTCTCCAGGCAGTTCAGGAGCGCATGGCTTGAGCGTTGCCCCGGGATACGCCCCGCAGGCCCTGACCTGCACCACGCTTGTAGTTCTGCTGATACCCGTCCTAAGGAGAGACAGTAAAGACACAGGAGGGGGTCAGAAAATAATGAAATCTGTGAACAGGATCCGTCTCTATACTTATTCATGTTTGAGGAATAAAAAAGGTAGATGTGATACATTACACTGGCTGTGATGGTTTAAAGATACTGTTTAAAGATGCTACATCATTACAGCTTACAGTGCTACCACACTGGAATATACTGGCTAATGCTGAGAATAAACCTTACCTGCTAACATATCCTTACACATAAATCTGACCATATAAATGTGTGTGTAGTTACACTCAATGTACAAATGGACTTTCTAGCTTAGGCCAACACTCCCTGGCCCCCTACAGAGCCTTCATTAGGGAGTAAAGCTTATGATTACTCTGAAAATAACTTCTCTCAATAACTCATTTTTCCTACTCCACATAAACTGCCATCACAGAGCTGTCTATAAAATCATTACCCTCTGGTAGTTGCTGTTGGAGTAGTCTCGAGGCGTGTTGAACTGGGCTTGTCCATACCCAGAGTTTGAGGTGTTGGAAAAGGGTGCGCGGTAACCGTCATATGCACCTGGAATGAATTCAATATCAAACTCATTCAGACTTATAAAGTGAAGGCCAAGGTACACTTCAGATGATAATATTTCAGAACTAATTTAGGCTGATTGTAATTCACGACCACAATACAATGATCACAGTCAGACTTTTTTTTTCAGGTTATCCTTTTATATAGCACAGATGAGCCAGGCTGGACAGAGCCCCGTTTTAAGATAAGGGGGAGTACCTCTGAATCCGTTGGATGGTCCTCGGTAGCCGTTGATCATACCGCGGGAGTTTCTGGGCCCACCGCGGGGCATGGCCCTGCCGTTGTAGAAGGACTGGCCCGGGCGGCCGAAGCCAGCGCCCTGACTGGTGGGCTGCTGGGACATGGGCTGGTGGCCTCCAGTGCTGGGCAGGGACTGGTCTTGGGAGTGGAAAGCACCAACCACTACAGGGGGTCAAAGATAGAGCACAAAGTTAGATACAGTCATAAGACCTGGAGACATCAGGTTTTTACACACAACTACACAGACGGCAATGGCAGGCAGTCTTACAGCTTCGCCGTCGTCTCTCACTGTTATGTACTAGTGATGTTTTAAAGCACAGTTAGCTCATCTAAACAGAGCGAAACGATTTGACCTCAGCAGACCGAATGTGCACCTTATACTTCTACACTTCTCTATGCAGCACCAACACATAAGCCAAACACTGATCTCTCTCCTTTAAGCAGACTCATTAACCAAAATGCAGCAAATGAGCAAAACAGACTTTAAGGCTTAAGAGGCCATATATACATAAAAACACTGACTGGCACTCATCGTTACACACACACACACACACACACACACACAGAATCTGATGCATACTCATCTTTCACATAGTTTGAGAGCAATTCATTTTCCTTATCGAGAAGAGATAAAAGACATTTCAATAAACCAAGTGTGCATCAGACCCATGAGTTAGGTCAGATCGAGAACTCTGCCCTCCTCCCACTCACCAGACTGCAGCTGATCAGGTTGAATCTCTGGCTGGTCCACAGGGTGCTGGGTCTGGTTGCTGAAACCTTGGTTGTAGCTGTTCTGGTACTGACTGGCTTGCTTCAGGGAGTCACTCTCATTGGTTGGAGGGACGGGGGCATTGAGGTTAAAGACCTGGAAGGAAATGTGTGGTTAATAGCATGAACTGGGTTGCCATTTAAACTGAAACCAGCTGAAAATTCATACTATTTGAAATTCTTATACTGAAAATGACAATCTTTTGAATGAGATGAAGAGACCAGAAGTGAACTCAAACTTTATTTTAAAGGATCACAAAACATGTATTGCATATATCATGTAGGGCACCCAGTTTTAATGCCAATCCTTGGTCCAACCCCTTTTCAGACACTTTGTTCAACAATCACTCCAATACAATCAATAATTCAGCTTAAGTAATCAGACCCCTTTCTCTCCTCAATTTGTAATATTGGATTACACAGAATTACTCAGGTCTCCTACGGAACAGTCACTTCAGTCAAGGTGAAGTGAGCATGTCCCCCAACACACATGCAGCCAATCACTCTGGTTCTTCCACTAACAGTTGCATCGTATTGTTGATGTAATGTGCGGGGGGAGAACCATTTGTTTAAGTAACTGCAAGTCTTTCCAAGCTTGAGTGACCAAGCCTGAGAAAACACAGCCGGTTGTGGTTCCTTAAATTCTCAGGCACAGATGGGCTGTATTTTCACTGATTAGGCACAATGGGCAGGAACAGACACTGGCAGTAGTTCAGTTCAGCACTACCATTTAGAATCACAGCCTAGAGCAAAGCGTATAGGGATGTCTTGGGTTTCTCACTTTCTAAAGGGCACTTGGGAAAACATTGGGCATTTATGTTATTATATCAGTTACTACAACAATATAGGGATATAGGAGCTCAAAAAATAATCAGTGTATAAAACAAAACAGAGAACATGGGCAGATCTGAGTGAAGAACACTGCTGTAAACTGATCAAATTTTTATTGTGATTTGGTTTCTTGTCCGTCATCCAGTAATGTGCGGTAAAACTTCTTCCCCACGACTCAACACATCTTTCAGCATAGGTAACATTAGTTCTTATGGACACTGACTGCTATTTTTCAGGTGTCTGTGATTGTTTTAACTCCTGATCACCGTTAACCTGTACTGAAAAACAGAGAACGCTGACTGAAATGGCGATATTAAAAAGTGTGCACATCATGTGACTGGGGAAAAAACTGGACTTCCTGCGTAACAGGCCTTGTGTGTTCTGTGTAAGAGGCGATGGGTTAAACCCATGTGAGCTCTTACTGTCTGCATTGACTGGAATGGAGCTGCGTTGACGTTGATGCCACTGCTGTGGAGAGGTTTAGCCCCTGCTGGAAACACCTGCGGGGTCTGAGACGCCGCAGTTAGAGCCGAGGTGGGAGGGGGCTGCTCCGACATGGACATGGAAGCCTAGAAACAGACAGACACACACACACACACACACACACACACACACACACACAGGAATGTGATGTAATTTATACATATTCCACTCACAGCACAGATGTAAAGCACAGCAGGCAAAATAAAATAAATAAATAAATAAATAAAACATTGTTGCCTGACTGAATCTATTTTGTTCTATGAAAACTATCAGGAAAATTCACATTTGAGTTGAACAAGCATTAACACATTATGTTATACTTCCTTTTGTTACTGATACGAGTAGTGTAGTGTGAACAGCACCACTGGGAGTCCAGCAGGCAATTCACATACCTGAATGGGGTTAATGGGATCAGTGGGTGGCCTGGGGTCTGCGGTGTGTGTGGGCTGGTACATGGGGGGTGGTGTAGAGAAGGCCTCTGGTGAGGTGGAGACCATGGGGACCTGGAGGAAAAGAGAGAGGGAGAGCGACGGTCAGACACAGTCTCACAGAACATATGGTCACATCTCATTACATTATACAAGCAAAACGTAATGAAACTCACTTGAGTGGGTTCAGGCTGCACAGGTACGGTGGTGGGTTGAGCAAGGCGGGAATCTGAATGAACTGAACATGAGAGAACAAGATCATTTTTCAGAGAAAATTCATTAGAGGTTCCTGTTGGGCAGACTTTCTAGAAGCTTCTGAAGAGCATTTCTTCAGGGAGGAGGTGCATGCTGAACGTAGAAGCTGCTGCATCACTAACCTGGGGCGCACACCATCTGAGGAATGTCCAAGCTCTGGGCTGGCTTCATTGGCTGTGCCGATACAATAGCCGGGTCCAGTTGCTGTCCATCAAACTCCAGCATGGAGTCCTAACAAAACAAGAGACTGAACTTACACAAACTCCCACATTTGTGCAGACTGATCTTACACAGACATGCTCTCTCTCCCCCTCTCTCACACACAAACACTCCTCCCTTTTTGCTCTCTGGGTTGGCCCCTCACCTGCATAAAGTCGTACGGCCCCTGCATCTGCGCCATCAGGTCCTGCACCACTTGTTTCCTGACAACAGGGTCTGGGGTGGGTGTGGGAGCCATGGAGGTCAGAGGGTGGGGGTCAGGGACCACCGGAGGAGGGGACGTCTGAACCGGTTGCTGCTGTGGCATGGAGTTCACCGTCTGAATGGTAGGGACAGGAAGACATTATCGTCACGGCAACGTGTGGCATTTCGGTAAATGGGTCATAGGACAAATTGCCATGCCTTTTCAAGGATGGTGTCTGAAAATGTTACACAACAAAATACCTCAGATTCTGTGTTCCACTCATCTCCTTGCTCCTTATCACTGCTGCTGTACGTTGTCTCTGGAATGAACTGTCTATTTACAAACTGGAATAAAGAAAGAGTTCATATGAAATACAGAAATATGCACAAATATGAAGCTAAAGAACAAAAATACAAGGTTGACAGAACAAATATCAATTTGAAACAAACCCAGTTAACAAAACCTCTTGGATTACAGCTCACATCGTGATGCTTAAGCTGAATTTGTCATTTTTATTTTCGAGCCGGGCTCACCTCTGTGGCTTCCACCGTAATTGGTTCTGCATATTCTTCAGTCATTTCCCCCTCTGCCAGGGAAAAGGAGGGCACATTCTAAGATCCCACTTAAATAAAAAAAACTTAAATTTCCTCTGCCAACATAGTTACTCAATCAATAATCAAGCATACACATTGCAATGTCAGGGTGATCGTGTTCCCTGCATTGGCATAACAGACTGATAGCCATTACGAAGCCAGCAGGTTACATTTATGGCAGAATGTGGAAGCGTAATATTCAGTCAAGCAAATCTGGAACAGAGGTCATAGATCTGTGGTAAAGGCTGTTTGCTTGATTCACGGTACTGTGTGTTCAATAGTATGAGCCAGCTGGATGATGACACAGTAAGAGAGCGATGTTTTTAGGGAACCTGTGTCTGCAGGCTGGTCCTCCGCTTCAGACGACTCCACCACTGCTGCCGGCTGCTGCTGCTCCTCCTCCTCCTCCTCAGCACACACTCCATTTTGGTGAGGCGGAGCCCTGTCGAAGTAACCGCTCTGCAGCACCCTGTCCAGTGTCTCCTTAAGAGCTTTGTCTGGGGAGAGGAGACAGTCTCCATCAGCACTGTTCATCACCACCAACCACCACTGGGCCACAGTTAAGGGCCAAATCCAATCACCACCACAGCGCCACATTGACGGGCCAAGTCCAATCACCACCACTAGGCTACATTTAAGGGCCTGGTCAAATCTTGTATGTCTCATGGTGCATCTCAGTGACTGGGTAACTGAAAGACCAGATTATGCTTAACAATGGTTCACTTTGTAAAACGCTGACAGGAGTATTCTCTTTACAGGTTTTGACAGTAATGCCAGATATCTCTATTCAAGAGGAACAGAACAGCACAGACAGAGCCTCAGAGAGAGCAGAGCAAAATGCCCAGGGTTTCCTCTAATTAGTTAGGGTGAGGTCAAAGCAGTATCTCTAATTTGAGACTGTCAAATACATCCCTGGCCCTGGCTCGCCGTGTATTTTCATAACCACTGCTCACATGACCACCTGCTGGGTCTTCCCTTCAGGACACACAGCATTACAGTCTAGAGGGGCCATTTAAGGTAAGTAGCTAGCAGAGGCCCCTGTGGCAGTGCAGGCGAGAGGTTGTGATGGAGTAGTGTAGCAGACGGGGGGTGTCCTGGCTCTCTGCCATGCTGCTGAGTCAGGACAAGCCGTCAACATTCAGCAGAATGCAGCACTATGGAACTGACCCGACAAAATTGCCACGACCACACCCCTTACCCCTGGTTTTGGCTCTGCATTGGTAATGTACCCCTAAAGAGGTCTTCAGCATTTAGAGAGTAATCTGCAGATCTGGACTGAATGGTTAGTGTATTTGAGCGAGAAGCCTGTTTAAAGCTGAACATCTACTACAATGGGCCACTCCCTAGAATCTTGGGGCAGCAAAATTAAAATCTGTCAAAGTAGCATCACGTGATTCTCTAAAACTCAAGCAATTCCATTAAATTAAAAACGGGTTACATCCAGCATTTAGGAAGAAGCTGCTGAAAGCTACAGAGAATCGAGGACACTAATTTTTTTACTTTCATCCTATTGTGTTTAAGAGCAATATGCTTTATCAACACTAATGTTTTACTAGAAATGGCACTTTTGAACCTGGTCCAGATATGTTCACACTCATTTTCCCCCCCCAGGCATTTAAGAGGTACAGGGGCACCAAAGGAGCAAATTCACTTTAATCTGAGCTTTCCAACAAAACCATATGACGGTTGGTTTGACCTACATGTTGTTCCTGCCACCGCCTTGTCCTTCCCCTCCAACAGTTCCCATAAGTGCTGTGAAGCTTCTTGATACTGGTCAGTCAACCTGTGACAGATACCAGGACAGTGTTCAGCCTTAACATTATGAACACAAACCTTTTTTTTCCCCCCCATTAAGAGATATAGTTTCAAGCCCAACTTCACTGGATTACTCCCTGACCTGCTTGTGAATCTATAATACTAAACTTTGGTAGAAACCTAACTGAAGAGCATTTACATAACAAGCTATCCCTGTACCAACCTGATGTTTTGGTCACGTTCTGGCCCCACCAGTTTGTAAAACTCATCCAGGGCAGAAAGGTCACTGTCTGTCAGCAGCGAGGGTCCTGCTGCTCCCTGGAGCAGCTCCTGCCGCACGGTCTTGTCCCCGAGCTGGTCCAGGAGGAACTGCACTTCTAGAACCTTCTTCAACCTCTTCTGCTCCGCTTCATCTCGCTGCAGCTGCTCCCGCCGCACTGCCTTCCTCACGGCCTTCTGGATCTGAGCAGGACAGACACCCATACAATATAGGATCTATTACTTTAGAGCAGCACTGTTTAAACACAGTTGAAGGCAATAACACAACTGCACTTGAGCTGGTAATACTATGTAATTGTGGCTATTCAGGTACATGGCTCTTAACACTAAAGCACGTTGTCCATTATGCTACACACACACACACACACACACACACACACAAAGAATCCTCTAAGAAACATACACACATGCACAGAGGAGAAAGCACTAGTTTAGAGAACTAGCAGATGTTACAGTTATTCTAAATCATATGCGCCACTTACATCTTGACCCAAAGCCAAGAAAGTCTTCTGTAGCTCTCGGGCGAACTCCAGGTTATTGATCACTTCCTGATATTTGGATAGGGCTTCCTGCATTGTGAAGATGAAAAACATGAAATAACACATGAATAACTTGACGTCTGAAACAAAAAAACAAACAAACAAAAAATAAAGGGACATGGTTAAACAACAAAAGATTAGAGTTGCTTCACCCACCAGCTGGTCTTGGTTGAGACGTTCTCCTTTGTTGTTCCTGGCCTGGTAGTCATCCAGCTTGCTCTGGGGGGACAGAGCATGGATTCACATTACCACAAAGGGAAAAAAAGAGAACATAAAACCCCAGATTTTTAATGTGCGAGCAGTAGAATGAAAGTAAACATCTGTAGATCATTTCTACATGCAAGACAGGAAAATATCCATCAAAGAAAATCCAAAAACTCCGTGGAGACGAATAGTGTCAGTGCAGCCTTCACAATTCTGACAGTCGTGTAGCATAATATTAAAAATATCTACTGCTCTCCAATCACAAGGTCAAGGCATCCTGGCCAGTTGCAGTGAAATTCATAATCGGCGCTCTATCCTCAATAAAAAAAGCACCAAGAATACAGCCTGGCCTTTGGACCAGTGCAAGTATGCCCAGTTGGAATGTAGTTCCTACATTCACATCAAAGTCGCAACAAAATATCAGCGTGCAAGAGAGTGGGAGAAACGGCATAATCTAATTTATGAATGAGCCAAAATAGTTGAACAAGTAACCCTGTTTGGTAAAGCTCAGATGTATGACAGCACAGAGGATAATCTGACCAACAACAAAGAGGGGGGGACCAGCCCTTTATATTGTGTACACTTGGCTTGTCCTGTATGGTTAATTCTGTCTCCAACTCACAGCATATTACAAAACTGCTAAACTGTGATTTCAGAATTAAGTACCTGTTCTTTGGATAAAAGTAATGCTACATAATATTCCCCAAGGAGCTTTGCTTAAGATGCATAAATTCTTCATTTGACAATAATGCGTCAACATGTGTAATTACCTAAGAGCTGTATGCCGTCACGAAGACAAATAATGTCACATGAAAAAAAGACAGATTTTAACGAGGAGGGGATAAGGAAACGTTTTGTTAGCGTCTGGAATCTTTTTAAACTGGATGGAACGCTAAATGCCTCACTAGCATACAGCGTTCTTGAGACAAGTGAGATACTGACCACAGTGGCTACGACTGAGGTCCAAACTGACAAACTGTCACCGTCTCAACTGTCATTTCCCGTCAGATCTCAAGTCCAAGGGGTTGCTGAGACAAACAACCTACACAACCTTCGAGAATCCTCTAGAAACTGCTTAAGGAATTCGGACTGAAGTTGAGAACGATTTAATTATTTTTAAAATACGCTTCTTTGTTTCAACCTACAGCAGCTTTCATAAAGAAGCTTTATATACAGTCACAACTCAATAGAATTTGCGAACATGAAGGCCTGTGTAGCCAAAGGCGCTTAGCCCTGTAATGAGGACATGCACCTGCCAGATATACCTTTCGCAAGCTGAACAGCCCAGAATAGCATAATGGACACAAGAGTCCCCGGTCCTTAGGTAAAAGACAAATTTCACATCCTAGAGCCCTTAAGGCAGCTATTTTGTTACAAATTACATCTGGTGATTACAGCTAGACATCATGTGCATATTTCTGTAGCTCAGTCTTAGCCGCCATGTTAATTTATATCCATGTGCTAAACTCGTTCCAAGACCTCTTGCTGTGGTCTGTGTCGGAAAAACATCGAGTTTACCAACACTACAGTTGTACAATGCATACATTTACCTGGATGCACAGCAAAAGACAAGCCGTATGTCAGTTCCAAGTTCGCCATTTATTACCGATTAAGTCGGAGAGGGAATCTTAAACGTTACAACACCGTATGAAATGCTAGCTTTCGAGCTGGGCAGCTTGTATGTTAACGGGTAGCATGCTAGATGCTAGTTACCCAGTTAAGACTTCAACAAAGGAAACAGACAACGTTGGACGGCTAATTTGTCTGGACACATTACGCAATTTTCATCCATCAGTATAATTCAAGTGCTTGACTGTTATTAATTTTGATAGGGTTAGCTGGATGTATGTACGTGTTTCATTCTGACGTAGACTAACAAATTAAACTTATCATGAAAACAGGCCTGATATACATTTCCTCGAAGGGGTTCGTTGCACTTGCTAGCTCGGAGGAATGGCTAATGCTACCGAGCACATATCGACAACTTAAACCGAAGGTAGACAATACAAATGCTTTAAAATGATATGCAAGGCGAGGAAACCCAATAGTCAAATAACAAATATAAATAATAACGTTTAGTTCACCAAGATACTGATACAATACGACAACGTGATCTCCGTTTTCAAAAGGTACTGATTAATACAGTGACTCACTTGATACAACAATTGAACGGGATCAGATTGAACTTGTTGAAAAGATTAGCTTTCCTACCAAAGCAACTAAAATTCTAACCATCGACAATTACTGTGAGTTACATATGAACAACGTGTCATGTTTGGTACGAAGGAGGCCCTTGTATCATAAATCTTTTACTGATGTCTGTACAAATGTGAGATGATATCCTCATTAAAACGACTTGACTTAAAATACACTCCATGACTATAATTCTATACAATGTCCGAATACAACACAGCCTTGTGCGGATCTTCATTGCATGTAGTCTGGAGCCCGGTGTCAAATTAACGTACGACACTATAGGAAAGGAAATCTGTACCTTTTTCTTCTCCATGTTGCGAACTTTTTTCTCAATGACATTCAGAACCTGTTTCAAGGCTTCTGTTTGGGCCCCAGATGACTGGGTACAGCCCGTGATCTGGGTCATTGATCCGGGAGCGGATCCTACATCTGGGCTAGCAGACTTCACAGTCCTGTTGCCATTTGTTGCCGAGGGCATCTATGAAAATATGAATGAGAAAGCAATGAAAGTATTGTAATGCAGATAAAACTGACAAAAAACTTTACATCATCAAAGTACTGCTACGAATTGTTTGTATATTGTTTGTGCATTTTAAAATCATACAAGCTGATAAGTTACTTTATAGTCAGGTTCATGTTAAACTGTGTGTTTCATGATCCAGTTGTAACCATCGGTGCAATTCCTCAAGATCAGTTTAGGACACAGTACATATTACCAGCCAAATAAAGATAGGGGACAAAAGGAGACACTCCTTTGCGTGGATCTCCCACTTCATTCAAAAGCAATAGAAAAAAAACCAAAATAAAAATACATGTATGTATGTATGTATGCGCAAAACCCAACGCTGATGATGAGAGGAAACGACCGAGTGCACAAGCTATTGTAATAGCTGTAGCTGTGATTATTCCAAACTGCGCAATGCCGTATGTAATAGTCTACGAAGCCTTTTAAAAACACGTTTTGCTAGTGAAAAGCGATCGTTATACTGTCAGTCTAGTTCTCGTTTGATTCGATCACTTCTGAATAGGCAAAGCTTATACCTTTTAAGAAATTCAAAACGTGATTTCCAAACCAACTAACGCTGCTGCTAACGACGCATGGCAGGTACCTTGTAAACATCAAGACCATTTATGCTAGTTAAACACAACAGTGTGTTATTAGTTTACTCAAGTGGATAATGTTTTTACATTTGTTATTGTTGTCTGGTCAGCAAGTAGGCCAAATAAAGCCCCTCCTAACCCCAACTAAGCTTCTAGTTCATTCCACAGTTCAGCTAATTTACCGGATAGCATAAGCTATTTGCTAGCTTCTGCAGCTTATAGTTATCCAGCTAGGCAGCAAAACATTGTAGCTATCCAGCGGATATAAACAGACCAATCATGTCAATATTAACTAATCTTTAGTCAAAGTGAACACAGTAACCACTGGTATATTCGTGGAAAATT
The DNA here is from genome assembly GCF_902362185.1 of Chanos chanos. Taxonomy (NCBI): domain Eukaryota; kingdom Metazoa; phylum Chordata; class Actinopteri; order Gonorynchiformes; family Chanidae; genus Chanos; species Chanos chanos. The sequence continues at coordinate 36,306,958 of NC_044495.1, read as the reverse complement.
ACAGCTGCAAACGTCGGACAAGTACAATTAAAGATAGCTTGCTATGCCCGACAGACAGGGACTGTAGGATTGCCTACTCATGGTTATGGATTCCTGCTTGCTGCTAGTTAGCTGGTTGTCATCAATTGCAGTTACAACATAAGTTCATTTAACACATACAAACTTTAACGCGGCATTTACTTACCTTTGTATTCAGTATGTCCACAAGGGAGAAGGCTAACCGAATGGAGATTCAATTGACTAAGCTTTGATTGTGTTGCTGTATTTTCTCTTTCAATTTTCTATAGGACCCGCCCCGCCGGCCTCACCGACAACTGAGAACGAATGAAAGGGAGAATTCAGATTTTATAACAAGGAAGGGCCCCTGTTGGGGCTGTTCACACTGTGCCTGTGCTCTAAGGCCACACTATACACATTATCTATCAATATCTTTCTTCATGATATTAACATAATACCTAAGTTATACGGAATCATAGTGCATTAACCTAAATTCCCAGATGGTATTAGTGAAGGATAGAGTATGTACGTTTTTTGTGAACTGGCATTGAACCAAGAAACGTTCCACTATGGTACCCTCCCACGTTGCTACATAGTTTTAGCGATTCCCCAAAAACCCGGCAACCTAGTTTCGGATGGAACATGAATTTAGGACCTTTGGGAACGAGTCCGCACGAGGACGATCGTGACAATGTCTAAAAGCAAATATTTGCTACATTTGTCTGAAGAAACTATGTTGCACTAAATTAGGTTAACAATTTTACCACTCTAGCAACATGGCATCTTCGCTATGTTCAGGTACCAGCATTATCTTGTGAGTTAGCAACTGTTTGTAAATGTGAGGTAACTCGTTCTTCTTAACTTGCATTCCCTACAAATTGTGTAATACTGTTGAAATTAATTTATATGAACATTTGAATCTCACAGATTCACTCTTTCTTTCATAGCTAAGCATGGTTCAAGTGACCAAACATTTTGAACTAGCAGGTTTAGCCGATAAAAAAAACGATTCACTACTGTTACAGTATCAAGCCACGCCTATTCATTCTACTGCGTCTCATGTAGCATTTCTGTAGGTGGCAGTAGAGAGCCACGCCAAGTGAGTCCGAAGGTAAAGCGGAAAGGCGTCTGTAAGTTCCCTGTAAATGGAATATAAGTAACCGCTTTGTCGCAAAATCTTTTTCGTCTCATATATGGTGTTACTGAAATTTGCCAACTCTGTCCTGGAGAGGATTTTTTTATGTTTTACTAACCCACAACATTATACTGTTGTTATAATACTGTCCACAAAAAAAAAAAACAAAAAAACCCTCACCTGTCCAACTGGCCCTCCCCATACACACACCTCCAAATGAACCCACATGTCAGTACCCATTCTTAGCTATGCCTCTCCTTATATAATTATCCTATAAATATCCTGTCATCTCAGTATGAGGTCTGGAACTCATAGAAACCTAAAGGGTTTCATCCCAAACTGTGGGACTGACTGGACATCACATTTCTGTTCTGACGTCAACACACATGATTCAACTATTAGTCATTAACCTGTTTATCAACTCAGCCAGGGGTATCTTTGCAGGGCTAGAAAAAACAACAACAACACACTGTGAGTTTACATTAAATTACATTGTTCTAGATCAAAACACATACTGTGCACACAAAGTTCTGCTTGGCAAATACAGGAAACAGTTAACATGGTTGCACTACTTTTTGATTGCACTGTCCTATTGAAAGGGTGTTTTCTTTGAGGGATAATGCTGATTAGGGGAGTATCCCAAGGGAAGTGAAGATCCCTTTCAGCGAGTGACTCATTTCCGCTGCTTTCTGTGTCTCAATCAGAGTACAGGCAGTGGCCCTCATTTTAAAACCATAGATACACTCCACTTCCCAGCTGCGATCATGATTACCCCACTTCTTTGGCAGCGGACCTTAGGAAAACACGCATTTAAAACATAGAAATCAATTATGTGTGCCTTTTCCAACAACACTGTCAAATGGATTTCAGACAGGTCATTTTCAGAGGAGTCAACAATCGTCTTGTCTCAGATTAGGCAGGAAGCAGTTGCCTAGCTATTGCTGTTGCAGAATAAGCACTATCACAGAGTCAACAATGCATCCAGGCTCTCTCCATACAGGAAATAGGCCTGAGTGTGTTTAATCAGCCCATGATGGATTGGTTCTTCTCTGGGCCAAACAGCAAAACTGTCCCTAATTAAGAGAGTGCAGGTCTACCAGACCGCCAAAAAAAAAAAAAGAGTGGAAGGGTGCCCATGGAGTTTTTAACATTTTTCCATAGTCACATGGCTGGACATTCCACATAGTGGCAGACAATAAGTTGAGTAAAGTTCATGTACTGAGAGGTGTGAACTGACCTCTCCTAATAGAGGACCTCAGAAAATTCACAATTACTGTTGTTTGGACAGGGCAGTGGGACAAAGCAGTGGAACAATATTATCTGGGCATAAATCATATGAAAAATATTTCAGTAAAGGAGGTACAAGAACTCCATTTAAAGAATGTTTTTGTATGTACAACGTTTTAAGCTCTGTCTGTAAATGCCACGATCCCTTTTACCTCAAAACAGTGAAAATACCAGAGAGCAAAAACAGGAAGCCAGACATGAGTGACACCACTTCCCTAGAGGTCATATAGATCCTTAACAGTTGCCTGTTGTCCCATTTCTGATGTTAGAGAGAAAATGTGAATGCCATGATCTGAATATGAGAAAGTGCTAAGATAGATATTTACCGCAGGATGGTTATACTTTATGAGTGTGTTGGTGTGTTTGTTTATCTTATGTGTATATTTTAAATGATGCTGATAAATATACTTCCAACTACATCTTGCAATTAAGATAATTTTTTTGAGTTGTATCCCTACCTTTCTTCCTTTAACTGGCTAGTAAGGATGGTAGTAAGGATGACACACAACTAAAGTACGCATCTTGGGTCTCCATATAATTTCAAAAACAAGAAGTTCAGATGAGAAGGCTATATGGATCTACATGGACCTGGCAGTGTATATATATATATATATATATATATATATATATATATATGTAGAGAGAGAGAGAGAGGTGTGTGTGTGTGTGCATATATACGCGCACACACACACACACACACGCACACACATATGATGTGTATATATATATTTGCAATTTTGCATCCAAGCCTTTTAAAATTTAAAGAGACTTTAAGCTGTGCACATAGATTCCGTTTCACCTCTACTCTTGAACATGTTTTGCACTTTCTTCACAGCATTTAGAGGAAACCTATGGCCTGAGGGGAGATTTTCCACCAAATAAATGAGTTGACAGGCCTAGGGTTTTGTGGCACACACTAAAACCTACTGTTTCTATCAAGTGGTGCCATCTGGAGTCAGCCAACCAATCAGGGTCTCTCAGGGCTGCGGATTGGAGTGGATAGGAAGTTCGTGTGGCTCAGAGAACCCCCTGCTAAGGCTCATCTGGGCTCATTTCCCATACATCCTTTAGGTTTGTTACAATCTACAGGAAACAGTGGGCAGTTCTCACATATTCAGTAATATTGCTGTAATTCCATCTGTTATGGCAGTGCTCTGTTGAGGGTGACTGCAGCCTCTCACATTACAAGACTAGCTTTTTGCTGCATTGTTTCCTACATAGTTTTGGAGCTTTTCTTGTGGTGTATTCCACTCAGAGCAGTGTAATTATGGTCTTCATGTTAAATTTATGAGGCGTTACTTTGGTAATTGCAACAGTGGTTTGTTGGTTGTAGTTCTACAGCACTACTTGATAAATAGGACAGGAAGCCTAAGAGATAAGAGTTGAATTTGCACATATGAAATCTGTACTTTGACAGGAAAAAAATGTGTGGAAACTTACTTTGAGGCACTTGGGTCTAGAGATTGCTTCATTATGTTGACAACGATTCAACTTTAATTTCATGAAATCCATTTAAAAAATTAACTTGCCTAAATGCAGGCTTGCATTTAGAGAAAGTTGTACTTTTAAAGTGACTGACAGGTTGAATTTTGGTATGGTGTAAACACTGGCTGAACTGTGTTGCTTGAAATGATTCGTTGAATCACTGAAGGACTCAAGGTCTATGTGCTCTGACAGCAAGTTTTTTTTATTCCATAGAGGTAGTCTGGTATATGGATATTCATTAAACCTCAAATCAAATATGAAGAACTGGCAAAGGCTTGTGAAGCCTGATTGCACAATAATGTGTCAATGTGAAAATGTATAGTGGGTATTTAAACAGAATCAAAACCAGAAATTGTGTAATCTAACTGCTAAGACATTATGAAATCGATGAATTTATTATTGCCTGGTGTGTCATGAACGATTGTTTTGCTGCTCCCTAATGGAACTGAAGAACTCTGTGAGAGAACAGATCATGAAGAAATTCCCCTTCTCTCTCTCTCTCTCTCTCTCTCTCTCTCTCTCTCTCACTCTCTCTCCCTTTCAATTCTCATTGTCATCTGTTTGGACAAAATGCACTTGCCTCAACTGAACCAAAATCAGTTTCTGACAATGCATGTCTGGTTTGAGGCTTGTTCGGTCTGCACATAGAATTTGGAAGCAATGTGGTCCAAAGTATTTTCTTTGGTTGCATTGAACATTTTCCCCCCACTGCAACTACCCTCTTTCTAACCGTAGGACCCCCAAAGGGTACGGTCAGACAGTGGAAGCAGTTAGGCAGATAGTGGCCTAATGCTTTATCTCTAAACCCAGTTCAACAGTCAGTCTTACCCGTCTCTCTGAGTCCCTCCATTAGCACGCCCTGAAGCTCTGGCACTAGATAAGAGGAGTTCTCCCCAGTGGCATCAGGCAAAGATGGGCGTGAGGAGATAGATTAAGAACAAGCAGGGAAAGTTTGCCTTCTGTATATGTGTGTGACCATGGCCGCCATTGCCCCTCGGTGGTGGAACGACCTCCCTCATACAGTTAGGACTGCGGAATCCCTCACCATCTTCCGCAAGAAACTGAAAACCCACCTCTTCAGAACCCACCTATCCCCCTATGCCTAACCCCCCCTTCCTTAAAAAAAAAAAAAAACCTTGTCTTGTATCTATGTTTGTCTAAGAATTCCAGGGGCGCAATACGAAGGAGTAAATTGACGCTCAGTCTTTTTAGCGATTTCTGCTTATGAGGTATTAGGAATCCGACTGATGCACTGATTGTAAGTCGCTTTGGCTAAAAGCGTCTGCTAAATTGTAAATTGTAAATTGTAAGACAACTGTAAGGGAATAAGTTTGCACGGATTTGCACAGAATGATCTGATTCAGTGTGACTGTTTGAGGCTAGATTAGACTTGTTATATATTTGTTAGATTACTGCACAGTGAAAAGTAGTTTGATATTTTGTATTCCCCACTCCCTTTTGCCATATTGTAGCACAATAGGGGTGTTGATTCTGGTTTCTGGTCACTTTGATTCTAGTGATCTTACCAATACATTAAAACAAAATTAGAATAATTCAACAAGTTCAAAGGTTATTCCCTCACTTTTGAAGTGTTACCACTACAGCTAACCTTACCACTTTGACTGGCTACACTGGCAATAAAACATTAATAGAACAGTCATAAACCATTAAGAAAAAGAAAAGAAAACCAGCAGGATCATGAGTAATTCTTATTTTAAAGTCTCTTGATGCCCTGTCTGAGCTTTGCATTATTGAATATGCAATGGCTTTAGAAACTATATACAGAGGAGCCCAGGAAAAAAAATCATGAATATGAAACAGTGGTGGAGGAGCATGCCAACATCAACTGAAACTCCACTGAACACAATCCAATCCTTGATTTGTGTTTCGTCGTTAAGTCTAAGAACTAACAACATAATCCTTAAATTATACGGAGCAATGGATAATGCTGAACAGTTGAAACTTCAGTCGCCACCAGTTAGTTACCAAATTTTTAATTATCAATTGGCAGGCAGTATTTCATAAATTTTCATGGCAGACAAGGGATTCCTCTTAAGCTCCATACAGTTTAATAGAACGGTCGTTTAAGTGACTGAAGAATTATTCGGGACATCCTCAGTATTGCCATATTGCCACACGTATCGGTTTAACTACACCAATAAAGATGGTCAGGTCTAATTCTTTTGATTTACTCATCCAAATCCACTGATTTCAGCGCAACTCGGATAGAGCTGATAGGAAATACTGAGGTCGGCGACCCTACGCACGGTCACGACTGTTTCACAATCTAAAACAGACTCTTTAAGCCTTCGCTCAGTCTTCAGCTATCTGCGACTTTAAGGGCTATTTCCTCTCATTGTCGAACAGTCGTGAGCAGGAAGAAGGAAACGAAACTAGAAAACGAGGGGGCAGGGCTATTTAAAAATACCTGCTGTCCGAAAACGTTAACCGTGGTTTCATTAGGGGGACTGAAAGAGCGCTAAACGCGACGCAGGGACGGAGGTCTTCTTTGATCTCATCTCTCAACCATTCAACCTCAACATTTTTTACAATCGCATTGGACTAAACAGATCTTTTTGAGTGTTTGGTCACCGAGACTTTTAAACTGCTGTAAGAATTAGGTTATCTTAGGTAAGATGAAATACTGAAACATAAGGCTCTGAGCATAGCACAATACGCAGGATAACTCTTTTTGTTTTAGTGAATAGCTATGACAGTATTATGAGGAGTCAGTGAAGAATAGCTTAACGCTGCAGGAATTAGTTCGCGGTCTGAGTAACGTCGGAGCAGGTGCTGTATTTTGACTTTTCCCTACTGGTTTGTATAGCGGACCTTATTTGGCAGAAAGACATGAGGATGCCACCTGGAATTTAACTGACTAAAATAAGGGATTACATTTACGAATGGACATTTATTATAAAGGTGCACATTTATTTTAAAGGAGCAAGTTCTTGCATGTCACCCATGTAACTGAGCAAACGGAATAAACACTGGAATGTCATCTACAATTGAGAGGAAGACACTGGAGGCTAGCGAGTGAGTATTAGCCAGTAATGAGAGATTGTTATTCGGTTATATTTGTCAAATAATTAAATTAATAAAATCTCATCTTTCGAAGGGGTCACGATGTGAAAGTAAGTTTTTTGCTTCTGTACCTCGTTTAGACATGAAAATAGGAGACGTTAAGATAAAGGCAAACATTTTATTTTCAAATTGAATAGACGTCGGAAGCGTAAGAATAACATTAAAATGTCAAGTGAGCATGTTGAGTCGACTGAATCATATTGCAGCAGTGTTCGTTTGTGGAATGAGCGTCTTTTTTTTTTTTTTTAAGAACTATGGGCCCATTTGATGAACTGCGTAGTAAAGAGAACCTGTGCTTGTGTTTATCCATTATTAGCGTGGCACTTTCTTCACTGTAATGACTGATTTTGGTCAGTATAGGTATCTGTTCAAGCTGATTCTTTTTATGCTGAATTCATAACAAGAAGGAAACCAGCAAGTAACACATGTTTTCTCGTGTCAGTGTTTGGCCATTTCTCTTTCAATTTAATAGTCTGTTTCTTTTATACGGTGGTTTGGTTTATGTGCGGAGGTGTTCTTACAGCGTCCTCTCGTGTCACGAAGATAGAAGTACATTTTAGTTTCCCCCTCAACAGGGAGCCAGTGGACGAGGTCCTCCAGATGCCCCCATCGCTGCTGACGTGTGGCGGCTGCCAGCAGAGCATTGGAGACCGTTTTTTCCTCAAGGCCATAGAACAGTACTGGCACGAGGACTGCCTAAGCTGTGACCTGTGCGGCTGCCGGCTTGGGGAGGTGGGCCGCAGGCTCTACTATAAACTTGGCAGAAAGCTTTGCCGCAGAGACTACCTCAGGTAAGATGGGCACTCGTCCATTTTCCACTCGTAGACAAGGAAGATTCCAGGTCCAGTTCAACAGGCTGTTTGGCACGGTGTCATCATAAGATATTACTGTCATATAGGCAAACGCCTGTTTACCCCAACACACCTCTGATCAGTCATCCGTGATGAAAATCATACAGTGCTCACAGATTCAGTAATAATTCACAGGGTGATATGTAGTAGATTAAAACTTGGCATTGGTTAATCCCTGTGCAAACCAAAATCATCTTTTTAGTTAGAATATTGTGCAGTGTGGCATTAGAGCTGTTACAACTAGGATTATTAACTGTTCTCAGATCATGATTATAAGGAATAGCACATAAAATGGAATTTTTAGATTGCGGAGCACTGTTTGATGATGTTTTAAAAAGGCTGCAGAGTTTGCAAAACATTTTCCCTTCCCCTCTTTGCAGGCTGTTCGGCCAGGACGGGCTGTGTGCATCGTGTGAGAAGCGCATTCGGGCGTTTGAGATGACAATGCGTGTGCGGGACAAGGTTTACCACCTGGAGTGTTTCAAGTGCGCTGCCTGTCAGAAACACTTCTGTGTTGGAGACCGCTACTTGCTCATCAATTCAGACATAGTGTGTGAGCAGGACATATTTGAATGGACTAAACTGAACAACAGCATGGTTTAACTGATAACAAATAACGCAAAAGAGTGGCCAAGACAAAGCGAAGCTCCTTTTACTCGTTGCCAAACAGTCAACAACAAGAACAACAACAACAACAAAACAGAGGAACAGCGTCATCACTACAAGTCGTCATGATGAGAGTTGTATTCCAATACGCCACTTTTGCTCCAAACTGACAAGGTTTTTCCAGCTTGAGAGAAATGTTTCACCAGCATTCCGCTCAGAACAATAACATGTAATTTCTATTGGGATTCTCTTTATAAAAACAAAGTAAAAAAATGTTTTGATGTATTTATGCAATAAACACTGCTTAGCTACTTTCATAGTTTATTATATAAGTGACAGGCCTGATAACTGAACAAAAGGTGTGAAAAGCGGGTTGTGGACACATTTGCCACTTCTGTCGACATGTATTGATGTTTTTGAACAAAATAATAAACATTCTATCATTTCTTTTAATATTTGTTGATGTGATTACAGTGCACTGTAGTTACTGTACAATTAAGTGAGGTCAGCAATAGACTGTGCTCTCCCAGAATGATTTTTGATGTCAAAAACAGTTTTGAAAACAGCTCACCTGAAAAGTAGAGAGAATATATTCTCATGCCTAAAAGCAGAAATACATCAATTATATAACAAATTGTCCTCAGTTTGCAACAACAGCAGAATATGTTGGTTTAAAGTACACTGATAACCCAAGCTGTAATTCTTTCATCAGTCACAAGGGAGAGCTGCTGCTACAGGATACCAGATGTTACCCCCTGCCCCCCGATATTGATCTACACTTTGACTCAGATCTTGAAAGCAAATGTCTGAAGTTGATCCACTTCACGGGTAAACACATTTAATAATTATGGTCTCCAAATCCAAAAAAAAAAAAAAGGCTAACCTGAACCATACACAGATCACCTGTTGTCAAGGCACACAATGCCATCCAGTCTAGTAGTAACAGATGTAAAACTGTGCACTGAAGCAGAGAACTTCCTGCAAAGACCCTCAGTTAATGCAGTGCATGTCACGCTCTGACAACTTAAAAATCTCTCAATCTGCATGTTTAACTTTGCCAAGGTTATTTATAGACAATGGGGAAATGAAACTTAGCTTCCACATGGTAGCACAGCGAGGCACAAGTAAGTAGCCAGTAACCTTTTTCACAGTGGTGTTCACCATGCTAAGAGCTTCCTCAGAACCAGTCCACCTCAGTGCCTGTGAAGTCCATGAGACTGCAAGCCTGGTGCCAACATATGCTTGACTTGCCATAACTTCTTTCATAGACCCACTGTCTTTCTCTCAAAGCTAATGCTAAAGCAGATAATTGCCTCCATAGATTATGTTTGCGTGTGAGATAACGAAAAGTATGTCTCAGTCTGTCATATTAGAGCATGAGAAACACAGTGCTAAAAGATTTGAACAAGTGGTTTAAGATCGGGCCTGGGGAGAATATTCAGGCCACATGGTCTGAGGACGGAACTAGTTCCATTAAATGATGGAAAATATGCAAACAACCAAGAAGGAAGAGTTTGTAATAAAACGCACTGTGAGATTGGGCCTATGAATGATCCGTGGAGAGTTCGCCTAATATGAAGGCAGTTTTATGGACACATAACAGTATTAAGGGTATGATTCATCCAGAATGCAGCTACCATAAAAAAAAAAAAAAATCAGCATTTAACCTGTTGCCATTGATTAAAGAAGTACTGACAGGATAACATGATCTAATTATGTCTTTTTTTAATTTATTTTTTTAAATGATCATTTGATTGGGCAGTGACAGACTCAGTTAGTTTTTGACTGAAAAGCAACTGCCATAACTGCTTGTTTGAATCTTGCCCTTTAGTCTAAGATAAAACTAATTTCTGTTCCAAGTCTGGACTTCTGTAGCATCTGCTATTTGATTCTCAAGCTATAAATTATGTTCAATTACAGAAATGAGAGCCAAAGATCAGACAGTCTCACCACAGCATGATAAAAGTGCTCATCCGTGGTCTGAGGCTAAAAACAGGAAGTCCCCAACACACAGGAGTCATATGGGGAAACTTTGGGCCAATAGCTGAAAGACATATTATTACAACTGATGGTTCCATGTTGTCATTTATGAGGTTATTTATTTAGACACATGACACAGAAAAATGCAACTCATACAGCTTGAATGGTTCAGATCATATATTACTGTTCTCAAAACTATACAAAGTGACATGCCAATACTAACAAAAGCTTCTAACATGAAACATAATCAATGTAAAATATCAAAATACCCATAAATGGGAACTGAAGGGTTGCAAGCTTATTGCCTAAACCGCAATAAGAGAACCTCTGAGTGTAGCACTAGGGCAATTCAAAATGTCAAAAAGGAAAAGAAAAAAAAAAACTCTCCTCAGAATTTACATTATCATATGCCATGTAGACTGGACAGCCAGATACTAATTGCATTATTGAAGGGAATTCCAGTTCTGTAGGAAACAGTCAAAGGAAACATAATGGTCATGGTCTAGCACCAGATATATCCATGTTTTCATCTAGATGATATATCTGAAGATGTTTGAGTTCCGTCTCCTCTAAGCACTTTACTGAAGTCATTATGTGCTAGAAGACCCAATGTGCAAACAAGCACTACAGTAAACATCAAGCATTTATCCTGTGGTTGGGGTGCATTCCATGAGTAAAGCATGTCTTGCAGCTGTAAGATGTATGAAGTACCAAGACAGCACTGAGTGACAAGTGAGACCACAATGTCAGATTTCTATGACATTTTTACTGAAACATCACAGATGTGGCATTAGAGAGACAGGCCTTAGGGCTTCTCGTTTAACACCCAGAGCTCAGCTTCTGTCTTAATTCTATTAATTAAGAGGTTATATGCTAACAGGTGCAGATTCACCCTGCCCTGGTGCATGCTGGGGGTGCTCTCATATCCCCTCACTGGGGTTCACTGGGTTCAGAGAGACTCGAAACTGCGTGTTGAGAAATGAGATCGAGAGTCTTGTCACGACATAGGAACAGATCAGAAAGCCACAGAAACACACAGAGTCAGCCAGCCAGTGGCCTGCTTTCAATCCGGCTGTGTTGCGTTTCAAGGAGGACCAGAACTGAGCCTTACCAGAAGCCAGCGCTGACTCAGGTCTTGGGGCTGAGCTTATGTGAATACGACCCTTCACAAGCAAAGGCTTCTCCTGTTGTCCAAAACCAGTTGCACACAAGGTGGGGAACGGAACCTTGTGTTTGTGTGTGCAAGTGGGCCTGCAACATCTCTGTCTGCCGCTGTCACCTCTACCCTGAAACAGCAAACAGTGCCCACGGAACTTGAAGGAAGGAAAAAAATAAAACACAGCCTGGCACACATCTTGTTTTCTGAAAAGTTCTACATACAGGAGTCTGTTTCCTGAGGTGTTTTAAGTTCCATGCCTGGTTTTGGACTATTTACTGTGAACAGCAGAGGGTGCCAAAAACTCAGCTGAGTCACTTGTCAGTGTGTACATTTTCAGTTAAACATTGCATTTCAATGTAATGTATACATAAACGGTGTTTGAATATGTTTTTTTTATCTTTATTGCTTTATTGACTTAATGTTTATACAAACACATGCAGAACCCCCCCCCCCCCCCCAACACACACACACACACACACACACACACACACACACACACATACATACATACATATACTGTATGTATGTATGTATACACACACACACACACACACACTCACACACACACACACACACATCCTGTATGTGTGTGTATATACACACTGTATGTGTGTGTATATACACACTGTATGTATGTATGGTTGTATGTATGTATACACACACACACACACACACACACACAGACACACAAGAATTCTACAGTTTTTCTAGCCTTTGGGATTTATTTTAAGACAATGACTCAGAGGATGGAACTCATTGCCCTTTTTTAGAGACAGATATAATCCAGTTAAAAGAGAAGGGTACCATGATGCATCACTCCTGGTGCTATTATTTGTGGAGTGGTGGTTAAGTTTTTCATCAGAAGATTTTGTCAACTACAACAAGATGTATTGAAGTCCCCATTGCAGTTCCAATGTTGAGTTTCCTTGGTTAGGACTTGAACCAACAACTTCAATCAATGCTCACTCTTACACGTGAGATACCTGCCTCTAAAGCTTAAGTCTCACAGTCTCTGTGATAATTTTATGAGAACTTCTAGCATTGTCTAGTTTGCATCAAGTCAAACCAGCAGTGGAGTTGTGTTGTGTGATTGGGCAGCTCCATTGCTGCTACAGGGACTGATTACTGTGAATCCTTCATTCCCTTGGAAGTGTGTATGTATATGTGTGTGCGTGTGTACGTGTACGTGTGTGTGTGTGTGTGTGTGTGTGTGTGTGTGTGTGTGTGCGTGTGTGTATGTGTGTGTGTGCGTGTGCGTGCATGTGTGTGTATGTGTGTGTGTATGTGTGTCTTTGTCTGTTTGTGTCTGTTTGTGTGTGTGTGAGACATATGAATGTGTGTTGCAGTAGACTTATCGGTTTCACAGCTATGGTTCCAAAACTCTGTCACTCCTTTTTTATCCCCACTTACATCGCTGTCTCCTTTTTGTCCTCTGTTACTTTTTACTTGCTTCCCTACATATTTTGTCCCCCTGGTTTCTTATCTGGGACTTTTGTTCTTCTGTGTACTTTTGTTATCATTCACAAACTTTTCATCCATTATCACATTTTCTGTCTGCTCTCCCATTCAATCAATTCTCAATAGTGGAGTTAAAAGAACCCAAATAGCATAGCTAGCTGACATGCAGCAAGTGTCTGTAAGTGGCCCAGTTTCTGTTTCTGTGAAGAAAATGGAGACTCTGAAAAACACTCCTGAAAACAGTAAATACGTTCATTTCTACATGCACTCAAATGGAGCAGGCTTTGTTAGACATTTATTGGATTTTGGATTTGGAAAATAATTAACCTTTTCAACTTAAAAACTGCTTCTCATTTGCAGATCTTATGAGACTAAACGCAGTGTGAGCAGAGGCTGCTCACCACATGTGCTGGTATGAGTTTCATCAGCCCAATGTGCCACCCATCTCAAGACAGGGCAAAAAAAAAAAGAAGAAGAAATTATATATTATATATATATTATTACCACTGACATCCATCAAAACATCTTCATTAGTGTATGACAGGAAGGTCCTAATTATCACTGACATCCATAAAAACAGATTTAATCACATGCAAGCTGGGAATGAAGAGGCACTGAATTAATATGTGGTTTTATCAACAGTTCTTATCGCAGTCCCCTCCCAGAGTCTTGTCTCTGCTGTTGGACAGTGACATTACACTCAAAATTAAAGTCAGAAACAGTAAGCCCTGCTGTTTCAGGATAGTAGGTGGGCTGTAAAAGATTTAACAGAGAGAATGGGTGTAAAGTTTGTGTGTGTGTGTGTGTGTGTGTGTGTATGTGTGACAGAAGGATGGGCAAGTGTGTGTGTGTGTGTGATGACTTTTCAAGATCTCAAGATGTTAGAAGATGACAGACTGACAAACTGACGCCATTGTACACACTGAGCTTACACTCACCAAATCTGACACGTTCCAAAAGCAGAGGGAATAAGGGAACATATGAACAGAAATGCTGATGCAGCCCTACCATTGGGTATAAATCTCTCTCGATCTCACCAATGGCTTTTACACATGTCTCTTGGGTCGTAAGTCATTGTGAAATGCTCTCCATGTGTGGAGCAGTGTTGCTGGATCCAGCTGACCCAAAACACACTTAGGGGTGAAGATTCTCCCACAGGGCCTCACTTGACGGCAAACATAAAAGGCTTAAAAGAGCCTACGTCACCTCGTGAGCTACTGAAGACACTCAGAAAAGACTTGCATGTGTGCATGATACCTTTAAAGCTGTGATTCACCTTAAAAATATTTGGTCCAGTGAAAAAGTTCTCAACAGATTTTTATTTTGTCTATTTGGCAGAAGAGTTTTTTTTTCTGTTTGTTTGTTTTTATTTATTTGTCATTTTTATTTTGATGAGCAAATATTCAAACTAATATATGACATCAAATTGATTCCAGAAGAACATTAGACCTCCATATATTGGCCTTACTGGAGAGGGGCTTCCTCTACAATTTATGATCAAATTTAGAATGCAAATCTCCACACAGCCATATGCAATTTTTTTTAACCTCGCTGTTCTTAAGATTGTTTATTGTGGCTTTAACGGCCATCATTTTATCCTGATTATGTGACTTTAACAGACCTCACAGTTTGTCAGAAGGCTCTCGTAGCCCTTCATATCTTCACAGCACCAAGGGGGCAATCGCGAGATGAGTAGTATGAGGATATTCCCTGTAGTATCCACAAATGTGCAACGAGAACACACAGAGAAGAACATCTTCTTGTTATGTGTGCCTTTGTTGTATAATTAATTTGTTTGAGCCACTGATCACAACAGCAAAGCCTACATGTCACTTGTGGCAGAGCCTTTCTGGCCCAAATGGGAAACTCCCTTCATGTTGTGTTATAACAGAACAAAGGTTAGCATAAATGATACAAGTGTTTGCCTGACTGATATCAGGTTGCTTTTGGCTCTTCAGCTCAGCAGACATGAAGCACTTATAAAAATAACAGTCGCCATCTCACTGCTACAAATTCAGTGTAGAGTAAGACATTCTAAAAAGGTTGAAGAAACAAGCGATGATATGGGTCACCTAAACACATTTTAGGACTTATCTCTGGGGTTAATCGTAAGAATATGCATTATAGATTGGGTGCACCAAATAATAATATATCAGGGACTATAACAAGATTAATCCAGTCAAAAGTGGTTTGTGGGTGTTGGCCACAGCTTAGTGGAAGTAGTGCGCATTCGCTTTCTTAGGATTTTCTGGTTTACCAGCAATCCAAGTAATTTCTCTAAACTCCATCCAAAAGAAAGTTAGACCAGATAATCCTCCCTGCTCCATGACCTCAACAGGGGAAAAAACAGAGAAAGTGGGTGTTTTTTTGGGATTGCCCAAATAATTGTTCTTATACAAGAGATGATTTTGATATTAGATCTACGCAGAAAGAAAATACATATCCGGAAAATTGCGGATCCAATTTTTAATGCAGTAAGATCATTTTAGAATAAATCACTTTAAATACCATAACTTATACTATGACCTGAAAGTTGTTAAAGCTGATTGACATACACAGCAGAATTATTGTAAGCATAGTTACCAATGAGAGCAAAAGGAGTCTCATCTCTCTGCATGAAAAAATGACAAGAGCTGCGTATCTACTGTAAGAGCCTGGGCAGACATTTGAAGAAACTCACTGGGGGTGGGTTGAAGTTGAAAAACAAAATGGAGATAAACAGATTGGAAATTAGACAGTGTTAAAGCCAAAACCTGTCCCACAAAAACCAAAGAGAGATGGTTTTCATTATCAAGGAAAATGTCTGCCATCCATCTCTTATCCGTCCACCCACTCATTTCTTTGACATATCTCCACGGCAATGTACGTTGTGTTTTTTTTTTTCTCTTTTCTATTCTGTGATCCTAGAGTCTGTGTGGAATTACTCCCTTTCTCTCTTCGGTCACGAGGGCTTTACGGTGTGTTCTATGTCACCCCTCCTCCAGCTCCTGTTGTCTTGTACTGTCTCAGTCACACCTCTTTAATTACAACTTATACTTGTCCTTATTACTTCACTGTGATCATTCTTTGTATCCTCTCTTCTATCACGCGCAACATAAAATTCAAAATCCATCCCACCACACCTCTAGAGCTAACTCTACCCTACACTTGACAAAGCTTTTCACTTCTGTCAGAAGGCTTGCGAACTGTACAGATTTTATGATGATGTAGAAATTATTACATCTGTTTTTTATCAGGTACTGAGAGAGTGTCATGATAAAAGACAGTTTAAATTCCATGTAAATATTTAAACCATTAAAAACATCAAATAATAAAAAACACTAAAAATCACCAATGGTCTACAAAAACACACTCAGTGCAGTTGTGGCACGATGAACAGATCAAATTTATATAATACAGTTAAAGTGTTTTGATGTGACCAAGTGAGAGAAATCAAAAAAATCTCAGATGATTGCCGAGTTTCAAAAGATGATGTGTCTGGGCTTTGCAACATCATCATGGTCTTCTGAAAACACTGGAGTACGTGTGTGATTCAGCAAAGGCCCTGACATCGATCCTGAAAACGGTCAGGCCTTTTGTGCATGAGAAATGACCTCATGTCAGAGGTGGGCCGTCTGGAGCAGAGGTGTGAACCTTTGGCAGGGGTGATGGCCTTGTCTGACCATCATGGGAACGACCCCTTTTGTTTTCTTTTCATTAACGGATGAATCCTGACTAAATCCACCCACAGACTCTGTGTGAAACAGTGAGAAACCCAGCTCAGCCACTCACATGGCTATTTACATAAAGACAGCTGAATCAGGGAACACGCAACTTGTTTTTAAATTTTAAACAGTTTTGACAGAACTTGTGTGCCAGCTGCGGAAGCTACACGTCTTGTTTCACTGTCATATCATGATACATTGCATTATATTGGGTTTTTACAGCAGTTTAGATTGTATGGCCGGAGTTACAAAGAACCTAAAGTGGTTTCAAAAGCATTACGCACGAATAGCAAGTTGTTAAGGGATTTCTATAAGCCAGTTTAAGCCACTGAATGATATGTACATCCTATGCCGACATCTAGGTAGGCATTAATACAAGATGTTCAGTTTTGAAGTTCAGTGCGTAACGGTGGTTTCTTCCCGACGTCATTATTGTAAAAGCGGAAAGGAAAGAAACAATCACATGTTCGTGATCTCGATGTTCTCTCGCTCTCTCTCTCTCTCTCTCTCTCTCTTTCAAAAAAAATGTTGGTGGTTCAATTAGGGCCATGGAAAAAAAGTGATTCTTGCTTTAGCCTCAAAACATGTGCAGATGTTATGATGCCTGGGTTTGTTTTGCAGTGCAGGTAAGTGATGGGAAATGGCAAGGGCTTGGCGGTGCTGCGTTTTGAGCTTGCTGCAATTTCCCTGCTGTAATTGGACTTCCCTCACTAGACCTGCTTCCAATCAGCGTGGCACTGAGGCCCAGGCTGGTGTGTGCGTAGCCGGTCTTCAGAGAGGAACCCACAAAATGCTGCAATCAGGACAGTGAGTACACTGAACCAATAAAAGCTGTTAAACTGTCCGTTTATCTGCCATCACCATGACCTTGAAGTAAGAAATCATGACTCTCGCTGTGAGGAAACCTAAATCTGCCCTTGTATGTGTTACAAACCTATTTGTTTACACTGGTGGACTCAAAGTAAGGACTCTAGCAAAAACATCCTTTGTTTTAAATGAGTTGGGAGTTGTCAAAAGTAAAAAACAAAACAAAACTAAATTTCAATACAAAAGATCCTACACACAGTCACTGTCTCCTACAACAAGTGCCTACAGCATTGTATACCCACTAAAAACAACAGTGCTGTATTGTGTGGCAGTTCATATATTATTAATGATACAATCTAAAATTCAGGAGAAAATATAAAATTGCTTGATGTTTCAAAGGAATACTGTGCAGATTGAGAATTCAGACAGGTGCAGATCTGCTCTAATGGTATGAAACTGAATGAATCTTGTCTGTGAATCTGGTGACTTCATTTCTGTTCCTGTTGGACACCACAGAAATTCAGGGCTTTTCAGTTCTACATGATACTAGTGCATATCATAACTAATAACTTGTTTTGTATGTTTTTGTTTGTCATCAGGTGAAATCAGTGAGAGCAGAGCAGAGAATGGAAAGACAAAAGATGTTACAGTTATATACAACAGAGAATATCATACAGAAAATACCATACAGAAAATAATGACCGTTCTGGTCCTGTTATGTATTTTCAAACCCCAGGAGCTCAGACATTAAGAAAATCTATGTGAGATGTCCTCATCTCACATAATAGTCAGCAATGTGAATTATTTATAACCTATATCTGAGGAGATGCTTTAATGTTCTTGGTTTTTCAACAACTAACCAATCCATATGACTAGAAAGTTTAAAAGAATTGCTAGCTGCTAGTTTAAAAGAACTGCTCCCTAGAGCCTGGAACATTGCTCATTTTCTTTTCCTAACTGATATAATTCATACTTGATACAATTTGTGATAACCATTCTCATTCTTGTCAGATGTCGTTCTCTCATTTGAATTTGCTCTCAATCATTTCAGTGAACTGTGGTATTGGCAATACTGTATTTAAATAATAAAAAAAAATCAGTTAAAAAGTTAAAGGTTTTCTGAAATTGGTGCCAAAATGGCAGTTTAGCCAGTTAACTTTGGCCCTGTTAAGTCAAAGAAATACAAAAAATGCCACTTAAACCGCAAACCAAAAACCCACAGTGAGTACTAAGTTGTACAACAATGCAAATGCCATCTTGCCACAAAAGTACTAAGATATAATAAAACATTGCCTTCACCAAATCCCAAGAAGTGCCTCACCTGGAACCCATCTGTAACTCAAAATGTCCTAACATGAAAGCCTTTTTTCCCCTCTCTCTCTCTCTCTCTCTCTCTCTCTCTCACACACACACACACACACACACACACTCTCCCTCTCTGATGGTAAATGATTCCTCTGTGCTCTGCGTGCTGCTCAGACTCTAAAGTAGAGAGAAAATACCAACCCATCACTGCATATTATGCAAAAGCCTCTGAAACAATACTCAGATGTGACCATAGGGAACAGGGAGTTGAGCCTGGTTTTGAAAATGAGTGTGTTTTTGTTCTTCAATAAATTACACCACATCTCAACGGCCTTGTTTTTTTTTTTTCAGCTGTTTTACCTTGGTGGGAGGCCTATGGAGGAGCTTGTATTGTATTACACTCAGTATCTGGTCCTGCTGCTCTGGGTTCATGGTGAAGATACACTTGGGCCAGGCCATCTCCTGGTTTGATCTGTCCATGCTGTGGGGCAAGAGAGTGATGAAACTTTAATAGTGGCTCATTGAAAGGTCTTCTGGGATTTTCTCCTGTGTCAACATTGCCAAAGCCCATTTCCTCCCTTGCTCTCTGAGCTCTCCACTGATGCAGCAGGTTACGATGTCATTAGGCCTCTGCCTTCAGTGTGTTGTGCAGTTGACCGGTGTCAGGGAATCCAAAACAGGGGCCGTGTAGATAACACGTTTGTATTTATTCGTACTGAGAAACTAAGAAAAATAATGTCTCCTGCCTTTAATTTTGGTGCCTAGATGGAGGAGATTTGAGGCTGTGAGTTTATTGGTACTTGTTAATTGTGTTTGGGTAGCTTATAAAATATTAATGGCAAGCAATGCATTAAACATAAATTAATTTATTTCCAATACTGATAGGCAGTGACATGACTGTTGTCAAAATAAACCCACATACCTGGATGCTTTTTCCCTTGGGTAGGGTTGGGGTCAATTCATGGAGGATTTTGTGAATCCAAGTTCATGTACTGAGCTGGAATATGAATGGGAATTGGGAAAAAAAACCTTAATGAAATAGAATTGGAATTCTAGGACACTGAAGTGAATTCCGTGAAAATTTAATGAAATTATGCTTTTCTTTTGAGACTGAAAATTTTCAGCTGATAAATTGGGAGAGAACCTTACTTGGTGTGGAGCAAAGTTAATGTGAATTACTGGTTTTGGTTGTGCTTTGAGACATGTTTGTCCTGAAGTCCACTTGGATGTGACTTGGGCCAGGAGTTTTTGGAAACCAGTGTCTGATGCTGTTGTGGAGTTCACTGTCAAGTTAAGTTATCTGCTCTGAAAAACAATGAAAGCAAAGTAAAACAAAGTGTGAGCAAGCAAGGTTGCATGGGTGTATTAATGTGCAGAGTTGTATTGTTGTATGGAATCTGTTTAAAAGTTACAGTCTGCTGTTGCAGATGGTTTCAGAGTCTGATTTTCAAGGTAAAGATGGCTAGTGATCTCAGATCTAATGTGCTTTTGACCAGAGAATTCTATGCTGTGCGGAAACCTAAGTAGCTAAAATGCATTAGAAATCCAGTAAGAAATAGTAGCACAGTAGAAATTAGGGTATTTCCAATGTTATCAACAAGCAAGTAGGTCAGTGGGTTATCGACTTGAATGCGTATTGAGTACTGATGTCACACAGTAACCTTAACTTAGAGTTTCTGGGAGGTAGCTGGCTCCACTAATCCAAACATCATTTTAATGACTTAACTAATGTCACGACAGAGGTTAACATTAAGTCAACACAATGCTTCTCAATCCAGCTAGACACAGCTTAATGTGAAAGGAGCAAGTCTAACAAGTGAAATGCAATTAGGACAGTCTACTTCAGACACCAGAAGTGATTAACAATTAGGCACGGTTTTTGAGCAGAGTTTTGAAATCATCCAACCTTTATTGAAATGTTAAAAGTAACATGGTTACTACTGCTAAAGCAAAGATGCATAAAAGGTAATGTCAAACTGTTGTGGGCATAGATTTCATTAGGGATGTGAGCTTTGTTCCCACCAATATCAGGAGATTATTGAATTGTCCCCAACAATAATTTGGCTTTTTATTTGTTCCACAAACAGTAGCTGTCTTTCCCATAAGCCCCTCATTGCTCCCTCTGCCTTCTTGTGTCCTTTGCCAGTTTTATTGGTTTAGACAAGGTAAAGGTTGTTTACTGATTCAGAGCCGTAATGGAACATACAGCACATCAAGAGCATTTTATGAAGTGTGCTTAGAGAAGTAATGACCTGACAGGTGTTGTAATTGAGATGAGGATAACAGTCACTGTCAGCCAGCTATACTACACTCTGTGTGCATTAACTCTAAAGTGAAATTTTGACAGTACTTTTTCCTTTTTAGATCACTGTACCATTTGCGTTCTTGAAAATAGTTTGTTTGGCTACATGAATGAACTGTTTAGCCACTAACAAATTTGGTAATAATTAGCTAGCTAGGAAACAAGTAAATTGTGAGCTGACTTGTGTGTCCTAACAACCTAAAGATGCTGGTTTGTAGACTCACTTTTTACACAGCTATTTGTATAATGTATTATTATGGCATAGCAATCTGACATTATCATTTCACTCTGGTTTTGAGTCAGAATAACTGGTGAAAGGGGCGGTGGATAACAGATCATTTCTTCAAAACACTGAGTCATTTTCCAAAAATTGTAAAGTGTTTACCGAGCTCTAAAAACACTATTAACTGAGAACGGTCCTCATATAAGACGGTAGTTAGCACAGATAAATGTTTTCTCTGCAAAAACAGTGCAGTTTTAAAATTTCACGAGACACAACCAACTACACAGCAGCAGCAGCACAGTTAAGAAAACTGAAATATTGTGAACTTTGTTGCGGTAGATTTTGGTGTTTAAATCTTTATGCCATTAAAAAAAAATCTTGTTTCAGTCCTTGATTTGCAAGACTTTATTTAATAATAAATAAATAGCAGTGCACTGCTGCACATGAAAAGACACCAGCTGATGTCCCTGGATATACAGTAATAAGTACTTGTGCCATATCTTTGAGTAGGTTCGTTTCATCTGAACAAATCTATTATTTATTTTGTATTCATCATTTTTTGTGAGAATATCAATCAGTGCACCAAAGAAATTACTTAAATACAGCACCATATCCTACATATGGGCATTTGATTCTAGATACTTGTATTCACTGTATGCTATTCAGTCTAGGCTGAATGGGAGTATTTGTGAATGTATTGAGTGCTAATACTGGGATAGCTTGGGACAAGGCTACTAGTGGTCTGTGAGCCCGTAGTTTTAAAAGACTGTGTCCCTCTCAATATTCTTATCCAACTCACACCTTTTCAACTGTATATGTGCATAACTTTCAATATTGCAGTAATGATCATATACGTTATCATGTATCAAGACAACTCATGGCTCATTTTTTCTCTGTGATTGCACTCCCACTGGTTTTAACTGGTCTTGAAAGCAGATAAAGATCCAATATGAAGATGTTACTTGAATGGTGAGTTATTAAAAAAGTATTAAAAAGTGATTTAGTAAATGATTTCCTTGGACCCACATGTTTTGGATGACACAGACTTCCATGCATTCAGATGGAAGGGGAATTAAAAGGAGGGAGAGAGGGGAACCCTCTGCACCCTAATTACACCCTTGTGAAGAACACCACTTTGCAGTTTGAAAGAACAGGATAGTTTGAACTGGTGAGAGCTGTTAAAAACTGAGTGCTGCACCAGTGATGATGGCTCATGTGTGACTGATTAGAATGGATATAATATGGAAAACTAGGAATTTAAATGTCATGGTTAAAGTGTCATGTGAATGATTGGCAGACTGTTTGGAAAGGTGATAAAGAGGATGATTTACAGGAATGAAAGATTAGACACTGTAGCGCTCAGTGTACTGCTCAAACTAAGCATTGGGACTGGGAAGATATTAAGCTGGACCAGGGATTTGACTGGCTTTGGTGAGGTCTAAGACAGAGTGCAAGGAGTGGGGAATTTTAGGTGATTGTAAGCTATGAGCAAAGTGATTCATCAAAGCACATGACAAAGTAGGATTGTCAATTGACAGTATAGTGTACAGATTGTGGTATATTGGCAGTCATGCACAGAATGTAGCATGGTTTTAAGGCTGATTTTGACCACTGAGGTCTTCTTTTTTCCATCTCCTGTTCTGTCTCTTCAGTTGAGTCTAACCTTGAGTTTAACCTTATCCTCTGCATCTGACTCACATCACATAAATAAGTTTTTCGCTTCTCTTCTAACATGCCTTCCCTTACTACTCCCTCCATTCTCTCCTTTGAAGATTTCATCACTTTCTTTTAGCAGAAGACTGATGATATCCAAAGGTTATTCCAACCAATACCTTTCAAGATCTAATACACTGAGTATGCATACAAACCCACTTCCTGATCTTGCCACTTCCACTCAGCCCTGTACCTGATGCTGTCCTGCAACTCATAACTTCCAAGAGACTCTCCGCCTACCCCCTGGACTGTCCTCCAGACCATCTCTATGGAAATCCTCCCTTTCATGGCAGCTACTATCAGTTTGACACTGACCTCCAGAATAGTCTGTTCTCTCTTGAAGGACGCCAGTGTCACACCCCTCAAAAAAAAAGAGAGAAAGAAAGAAACGACCTTAGACCTAAGACCCAACCATCATCAAAAGCCCAACCTGTTCTTCCTCTCCAAGACACTGGAGTGCACAATCTCCATTCAACTCTCTACCCACACATCCCAGAACAGCCTCTTGGATCCCCCCTGGTCGAGTTTCAAAGCTGCCCATTCAACAGACACTGTTCTCCTTGCAGTAACAGACACATTCCATTCTACTAGAAACGCCTGCCTCACGCCAGTACTTATTCATCTGGACCTGTCTGCTCTGTTTAACGCTGTCACTACCAGATGCTTCTCTCTATCCTCTACCCTGTCATGGTTTGCTTCCTACATGAAAGACACTCATACCAGGTCACATAGAGAGGATTAGTATGATTTCCACCACACTTTAAAGTGCAACTGGTCTTTTCAACTGGTGAGACCTTGTTTCCCAACTGCCCTACACAATGACTCAAGGCTCTCGGTTGCTGTTTAACATGTGTTCTTGCATCTTGCCTATACAGATGACACTCAAGTTCCCTATTCATTTTGCTCCACGGACATCAAGATGACAGCCCACATCTCTTCTCACTTACCTGATGACTCAGCCTGGATGTCCTATTACCACCAAAAGCTTAACTTTGACGGACCAAACGTCTTTCTTCCAGGGAAAGACTGTGTTTTGTGATGTCCTCATTATGGTTGACAATACCCCTGTAATTCCTCCTAAGAGGAGCAAGAGTCATGGACTTATCATGGGCAGTGGGCCGGACAGCCTGGAGCCAGCTAGATGCAAGTGGGAGACATAGAAATTTGAACTTGAATTGGAAATGGAAGAGAGGGACAGGAGGGCAAAGGCCTGGATGCAGTAATCTGACCGAACGCAAGACACAGGAAGGAAACTGAAATAGTGTAGCCAGGAGGCAAGACACTGAGGCTCAGTAAACTCCTGGCTGTTGAGAACAGTTATGGTAAGAGGTGGAAGGATTGTCCTTTTGCTATCTCCTCCACCTGATTTTTTGGTGGACCTTGACAGAACATTTTGAGTGTATTATCTGCAGGTAGCTCAAAGAATCCTTTGAAGATGCACCATTGATATCTGAAAACTTTTTTCTAATAATGAGGCCAGAATACACAAGGCTCTACACCCAGTTGTCTTCAATGCTATCTTTAAGTGGTTTACACTGAGTCCATGTTATGGAGATTTTGATTACTTGATGAAAACTGTGTTGAAATGGGAGAGGACCCAGCAGAAGGCAGGGTGTAGTTCACATCTTTGCTGAAGTTTGTAGGGTTTGTAAATGTTTTAAAAAAAACAGTCATATTCTCTCCCTCTCACATCTGTCATAAGGCTTATTGGTACAACAGCAGAAGACACCTTCACAGTAATGCACCAGAACGATAGTACCGTGGTAGTATTACAGCATCAGTGAGACATGATCCATTTATCCCCCGTAATACTCAGTTAAATTGAATCAGATTTAATTTGTATAATACTTTGTATGGTACTTTGTATAGTACTTTTTTACACTGGCTACACTAATATGGTGTTGTTAGAAAGCAGCATTAATGGATACTGGGCCTGAGAAGTTAAGGAATTAATATTGCAAGATATTTTGCCTAATAACTTCGTCTGTTATCAAGCGATGTGTAATGATCAAAGACATGATCCGACTAATGCAAAACAGATTATGATTCTTGTTAGAGGTAACCTGTGTTAGCTTTTACGCGCCCCCCCCCCCCCCCAATCAAATTATAATTTTGAATTAGATTGTAAATGTTTTGCTTTTGGTAAAAACATTGTCTGGAATCAACCTGACAAAAATTTTGAGGAGAATTGGCCTTTTGAATTCACAGGTCGCACACAGATTATCGAATTTTGTGATCATAGTTAAACAGGTAGAGTAATAAGTAATTTAATAAGCAATAATTTTGTGGCAATTTTGTGATCTTAAATTGTTTTTTTTATTTAAATGTATTTTTCAATTAACAATTAAAGGTAGGTCGGTGGCTTTGAAACTTTTAGGGCCTAACACCGCTCACGACTCAGCCATTTAAGAGCTGGACGGATGGCGAGGGAACCTTTCACCGTGTCTCCATGTGACATCAATTGAGTGATTAAGCGTAATTCAATAAACAATTCGACAGACAGTGCTTGTAGTTTGAATCTTAAAGCAAAAGACTGCAACTCAGAGCACCCTTTGTCTCTGACCCACAGCTTTAGCTGCTAACTTAAGGCTCAAAACATGTGGTTTCACGGGCAAAGGGCCAGGATTCAAGCTGGACATAACCAATACTTAGGTCTGAGTCACTGCATCCTGGTACAGAAGCAGTTTTGTCAGTGCATACAGAAGAAGAGCACACATACAAATGGGAGGTTAAGGAACATGACTGCATACAGAAAATATTCAAGCAACTCAACAACTTAGTTTGTCAGAGAGAAGTGTTGCAACTGCTTGTACACAAACCAAAAGATTCTTTAAAAAAATGTGTTCAGATGTCACCCCCCCACCCCCCACCCAAATTCATTGTGGGTGTTCATGACTCTTTTACATAGAACCATACATGAAAATGCTCAAATCTTATGCTAACATGCATTAATTCTATTGGTAAAGTTACACCATAGTCACACAAAAACAGAGACCTTGTGGAAAAAGAAAAGGATGGGTTAGAGGTGTCTCAGGAAAAGAGAAAAAAGACAAATTTGGAAATCCAATAGACAGGATGCTTTGTTGCATGTTCCATACAATGCAACATTCCATCTTATAGAGACCTCAGAATCAATGTCTGTATGTTCTTTTTCTTAAAAAAAACCCCCAAAACAACAACAACTGTGAAAGAATTCTGCGACTGCGTCATTATGTGATAATGTCATTCATGTTTGGAATGTGAATGTCATACCATGTACAGCTAGGTTAGCACATTTCACCTACAAGATACTCTGTGCATAGTTTTAGATGTCAGCTCATTCTCCAAGTCATACTTTACCTCCATGATGTGAACAATTCAGTGTTAGTGGAAAGACACTAGTATAAATATTAGATAAAATATGCCTCTTGAGTGATGACAGATGAATGCGTAATTTCAGATTTCAGAGATTTAATACTACATACTTCCACAGAACCAACAACCAAACAAACAAACAAACAAAAATAGTTGCTATATGGGAAAGAGACGAACAGAATTCTCTTTATTGAGTATTCATTTTAGTCACATGAATCACAAATTCTAATAACATGTTATTTAGCTATTAATAGTTCAAAACACACATTAAGACATAATACAACACATTACAAAATAGACATTGCTGATCAAGTTCTGGTAGAAGTGCATAAAAAGAAAACAGGAAAGGAACAATCCTAGTATTTTCACCCATCAGAAAATATACATCCTTGAGAAAATGTATGGTAACATGACTTTCCATGTCAGCTATATCAAATGTTTATCCAATACACCACGGCCATTTCAGTGAACTTTCAGAAGTCCAAATCTGACATGTAATACATAAAGACTGCAATTTGCACCTTGTGTACAGACAAAAAAAAGCAATCACTTCAAGCTGTTACACATGACTCATTTTGTTATTAGCTGGTGATTAACACACCACAAAGAAGAGAGAAAAACTCAGCACTCAACTAAAGCATAAAGCCTGGACTATCTCCAGAAATAATGCAGTTAAGGTCTGCTGTTATTCTGATCATCGCAAATGTGTGCCTCTTGTTAACTTTTTCTTATTTTCGTTGCCAGCAAATTACACTAGAGAACATTTCTCTCTCAGAATGTGCGATGTACTTTGGAATACATGTCAGACAAGAATGGAAATGGAAGGCGGGAGCAGCATATTCGTAACAGAAGAGTTAGCCAAATATTGGCTCACCGAGAGCATTGGGATGGAATATTATGTGTCCACTGCCCCCTCCTACCCTCAGCATGCAGAGTCGACGGAGACAAGGCACTTGTCAACAAGTGCCCTATCAAAATAAAAAGAAAGAGCATGACTCTAATTAGAGTCCATGTGAAAGAGCTTCTTTCTTGTCTCTCTTAGAACATTCCAGAAAATTAAAGTCTGAGAAGGGGTCTTCTGTTCTTTCCTCATGGCGACCTCATCCCTAGAGGTCAGCACTGTCTCACTACCTGGAATAGAGCTGGAAAGTGTCCAGGACTCATGTGGTCTTGTCAGTCTATAACATGCATCAACAAACAGACCGTGTATACATCAATTATGAGACAGAGGCACTAAACCAAAAGGCAGGTGAATAGACAAGACTGTACACAAAATACATAAGACAGTCTACTTTAATATCCGAAGTCCATCTTTAAACCTCACAAGATCTGGGCGGGAGTATTAGTGGATGCCTAGGATGTTATTAGGGACAGTAACATACTGTGTTCTGAGTCTGTTGATTGAGGCTATGTAATTGCAACTTCCATTTCAACCCCATAATTCTTGCTGGCATCTCCAGACACTGGTCATGCCTTTACTGTTCATCAATTTGAGTTTTATCCCTCAGGGCTCTGGATCAGCTTCAGCAGAACCTGCCCTGTTGAACATCTTTCCCTGTCAAAGAGAACATGGTCTGTTAAATATTGTAATTTCAGTCAGTTAGTATTAACTGATGAAATAATAAGCAACATGTCAGTCACAAAAAAAGTACTCTTTCTTGAAGAACTGTCAATACAAACCTATATGGAACATTCACTTGTTTTGCTCTTTTTTATGTGGAAGCAACAACCCTTTTCCTGGATACTCTGCTTTTAAATATAACCTTCAAGCTACTGTGTGTTCAAATGCCTCTTACTCAGGTTAGGCTTGGCACAAAACATAAGGTCCCCAGAAAGTATCACTCAGGTCATATCTTTGTCCACACCTATTTTAAAAATCTATGAAATATGTTATTTTGCTCATCAAAGTACAAGTAAACTTTATTAAGACCTGAACACCCTTATAACATTTATTTAGCATAGACAAAATGTACTTCATCTGAACATGACTGGCAAGAGTGAATGAGCAGTGGAAAATAAGCAGACGTCTACTGGATGAAAACAGTTTGGGTAAGGCTGAATCATACTCCTCTACCCTCAGTGTTAAAAGAGGGATGTTTGCTCAAAGTGTGAGTCTGCTGGACTGCTCCTCTTCTGACCCAACAAGCTCTTCCTGTTTGACCTCCTATAAGAGAGCAGGTAATTGAATTAGAATTGGCCTGAGGATGATTGGATAAGGGTTGCTCTTGCAGAAGACCGGTCTGTTTTCAATAAAGATAGACTTAGCATTAACTTGAAGACAGAGGCGCAGAGGTAAGCAGCCTGTGGAAGAGAGCATCACAATTACAGGATACCCAAGGCCAGGCCAATCTAGTCAGTCCACGGTGTGAGGAGACTGAAATAAAGCGGCTTGATCTTAACATTAAAACTCTCTGGAGATCCCTCTTCTTGGAACTCATACTTTTTACATCCACTGCGCTCATTTTTCCACCTTGGTTGAAGAGTTTTGTTTCCTGCTCATGAAATCTCTGAAATGTTTCACTACAACCCTCGAAAGCGCCCATTTCCCAGTTCATATTAGGTGTAATGATTTCAGTGACCTGGAGGCTCACTGAGGACTTTTGTAATGAACTCTTTTCCCCTTGTGCCTTGCTACAACAATACTCAGCTCATTCAGACAAACATACATCATAATGTCAGCAGCTTTTCTCCCAGAATGGAAATAATCTAACCACCCAGGTCTGTTGACAGGTCCAATCTACATCACCTCAAAGATGGTTGATTTCACAAGTACAGGACTCTCAATGCTGCTTGTACAGCAGTCAGAACAATTTTATTTCTATGTATGGTCTCCTTACTTTAGTGTAAAACACAGTCGAAAGCATAGAAAAAGTCAGTGGGATCACACATGTTCTTGTATCACCTCATCTCCAATATTAGCACTTTCCATGTGGTACAGAAGTATTGGCTGCAGACAACTGTGTCCAAAACAACAGCAGAAAGAGATTTTGAGAAAGAATCTTAAAATAAGACCAAGCTATTTAGATCTCTGAAGATATCGTCTTTGATCTGCTGCCTTTGGTTTAGTCTTCAACATTTGAGCCATAGATGGACTGCAGCACAGGGATCAGAGTTCACTGACTTTCAATGTATACAACCCCTGAATCCAAACACCAGCAGTTTGACCACCCCTCAGCAAGAAGCCCTCACAACCTGCTGCAGAGAA
This sequence comes from Chanos chanos, assembly GCF_902362185.1. Taxonomy (NCBI): domain Eukaryota; kingdom Metazoa; phylum Chordata; class Actinopteri; order Gonorynchiformes; family Chanidae; genus Chanos; species Chanos chanos. Next base: position 36,277,303 of record NC_044495.1, on the reverse strand, counting down.
AGCTATCAGAGATCAGGGTTCTCCCTACAAAAACAGTGCAGGGCTGTGAGTTGCCCCGAGAGATCAGACAAAGCTTTCATCCAACAGAAGCTCATTTAAGTGGAATGCGGAGGTTGGTTTGTCTGTGGGGGCCATGTCCTATTCGGTCACCCTGGACTCTGCATATAGCTGTATGTTCCTTCGACGACACTGTTTTTTCCCTGCTCAGAGTCATCTTTGATAATCGGTGGGGAATCTCAGAGCTAAAAACTGATATCAGGTTGAGATTTGTGGTGCTTTCAAAACATGGCATAGGACTTACTGAAATGAACAGCAATAAAGATGGAGTTGTCCTGAAAGGTTGAGGAAAGAGAGAGCTACTCTAGGTCAAAGAGCCCTGAAAAGCCACCCCAAGACAAAATTTGCATATGTTGTCTCAGAGTGGATGTGTTGTATTGAATTTGTACCAACATAAAACTGCCAAAACTTAGCTGAATGTTAATGAACTGAGAAAAAGTGAACATTGAACTGCATGAGTAAATATGGGCGCACAGATCAGACTCCTCTTGACATGTTTTTAGTTTGGCCTATCAGGGATTCAGTATGCTACATTTCATGACACCAGAATTTTTGGAACTATGGTCAGTGGAGATCAAATGGTAAAAATGTGCGTTAGGCAAGCAAGGCAATATTCACTCACTATGGAAACAATGCCAATCTGTAGTCTTACATGCAAAAGAAGAGTCACTGTTCATCCAAGAATAAGTGATGTTCGGCATCAAGATTCATATCCCTAATAGGGATAAATCTGGCGAAATGTCACCCGTTTCTAAATATAGCAAGAACCAAATCTGTATCCTCACAGCTTAATATTAGTCATTCAGAAATCATTTTACATCAACTGAGACATGACGATCTTCCATTGGATAAATACTTTAGTTGAACTCAGAGGAAGAGGATCACTCCACATAACATAATAACACCAGGCTGTTACTGGGAGAATAGAGCTAAACATCATTACGTTGGGGAGAAAGGACTCTGTAGAATGCACTACTGTGTGGATTCATTTTCTTGTGAAACTTTCCCTAAACCTCATTTAGATTTAACTAGCCAATCAAACTGTTTGGACTGGAAATCAAACTGAATTAGAGTAATTTGAATGAGTTATTGAATAACTTCTCCCTTGTAAAATTCACATAAAGAAAAAACATGAAAGAGGCAATGTCAAGTATTGATTAATGCACTGCTTTGGATGTGATCACTTACTTAAGAGGGAAAGACCACATTCAAGAATATCTGATTATTTCTCAAATATTTAAGAAACTTGCTTCACACATTTACATATATCATTGAAAATCATCTTTTAAAAAAGGCAACAGCTGTAAATATGAGATTACATAATCACGGCTTAATTGTAACTGTTCAATTCATTCTAAGAATAATATGTAAAGACTTGTCATTCATTTATACTAACTTTTAACCTTATTCACAGTATTTGCAAAAAAGAAAACGAGAGAGAGAGAGAGAGAGAGAGAGAGAGAGAGAGAAAGAAAACACAGAGACAGTACTCTTGGCTGTAATCAAAGAATGATTTCATACCCAAACATGTTGAGTGACACACAAGGGAGCAGGATAAGTTTTATGTACCATTTTGAATGTCAAAACACATTCAGTGGAGACTGAATCTTTGTCTAAAAGGAAAACTTAATGTAATCCTTTTGTTTGTTATTATCATTGTACAAACTTCTTTAAAATGCAATATAGATGTCCCTTAAGTAACGTAAAAGCAACAAACAACTGAAGTGTTGCTTCTGAGTTCACTTGTGGGACCCATGATTTTCACTCTGATGATCTAAGAATAAAGTTATCTTTGAGTAACGCAAAAAATTTTCTTCCAAAGCAAGCACATCTGTTTTCTCCCCCAAGACTGTTGAGGCAAACACTCCAAAATTGCAGGATATTATTATAATCTCTCCAGAACGCATTGCACACATCTCAGTGGCTGTCTGCAGTCCATTTACGAAGCATTAACAGAATGGAAAGTCATTATTCTCATGAAGGGCTGATGTACATCACACAGTCTAGATTGAGGGCCATCCTGAAGATGCACATCTGTGTTATCACCACCAATCATATCGTCTGCAGACATCTGCATGTCATGAGAAAAACAAGCTACTTCTCAGCTAAAGCAAATGACAAAGAGATAAAATACAAGTGCAAACAAATTACACATTTTCAGTGTCTTCTGCTGTGACACAGAATCACAATGCATTGCACTGTTCATGGTCAAGTTTGACACTTCAATCAAATTTATCAAATCAGTTAAACAAATGGAGTTGTCCTGGTGAAGTGCCTGTATATGCCTGTAAATCTTTACAATCTGAATGTTTTTACCCACGACGTAAGCCCGAGATAAGGGATAATCCTTGTTTCTGTACAAAATATTCCCTGTTCACTTCTGAGTTTGAGAAGATAATTCACAAACTGCGGTACAATTCACAAGCGCTGGCATATACTCACCCACCACTGAAAAATATTTCCAAACAATGCTCACAGTTAATGTTCAAACACTCAGCAAATCTTTGCAACATGTTGGTTGAATCATATGTTCTTGGTACAGGACATTAATCAGTGTCATCTCTAAAAGAACTTGCAAGTCTGCGAGCTCTGTTCAACGAATTTACACTCCCAAATTTTGCTTGCATCACCATAAAGATTTGAATTGGCCTTATAGTAGTCTATGAACAAGAAATGAGCACAAATACTGAGGTAACCTAGGGTGACAAGAAATGGTATTAAAAAAGCTGAGAAATCACCAATGTGTGGTGAGAAAAGTTTTACTGTTTGCTAAATACTATGTGTGCACGCGGCCTCAGTCAAGAGAAGCGTACTTGTCATAATCTGTATGACATTGTCTAAACATAATATTTACAAATCTGGTGGTCACCTGTCAAATGATGTTATTGTGTATTTTAATGTGGTGAGATAGCTCTTTGAACATGAAATGCATGCCTTGACTGACAGTGCACATCTAAAGTCTCAAATGTGTGTGATTGAAAAATGCCTATAGTTTGATGTATAGGACTGCTGATTGACTTGATCCTTCTTAATAGGCCATATGTGGCTCGGCATTAAATAGGAGAAAAAAATAATTCTGTTCCTTAAATACTATTTAAGGAACAGAATTGTGATACAGCATAAAAACAAACTTTTTATGTCACATAGATAAATTAAAAATAGTCATTGAAAAATAATTACTTCCAGTGGTACTAAACACTTATTAGAAAGAAAAAGAAGCAATAAGATCAAAAAGTGGCCGGACAAACTGATGTATTATTCTCCATGAATGCACACCAAACAAAACACGACCTAGCCCCACTTTTGACAGTGTACATTTTATACCAACATACAGTGGACTGACATAACTGTGTGACAGTTTTGATGTGTTAGCATGATTCAATGACTTCTACCAACAATCAACAATATTCGGTACACATATTTGCCTCCCACATGATCTGCACTTTTTTTTAAAAAAAAAGACCTAAAATGTTAAAACACAGAGTGGCTAATGAAGTTTGCACTTGGAAGCGACACATAGGACAGGGACACTCTTCTTCTTAGCGAGTCCTTTCTAGAAGACACTGGCCCATGTCTGGTTTTATGAGCCATCGAGCCTCCATACAAACCCAACACTATATCTCAAGATAAATTAGAGAGAGTGCAAATTGGTGCAGACTATTATGGACTATGGATCTCCTTAGTGATTGAACTTTAATCTACAAAAGGCGTTTCTTATGATATGCTGGGAGCAAAATCACAGAAATTCCTCAAAGTTGTTTGAAGCAGAGATCTAAGACAGGAGCAGGTTGAAGGTTGACTTGAGTTTTTAGTAAGGAGGAAAAAAGTCCTCCTCACCGCACTATAGATTAACAATGATCTGCAGGCATAGATTGAAGGGGCTGAAGCCTACAAAAGAAAGAACTGCGCTACTTTTCTTTGATTGCTTTCAACACCTTGTGACAGTGAATTCCCACGTGAATCTCTCGTATTCCTTTAAAGTATGTATATCTGGCATAATCAATGGTTTGGTTTCCAAAGCAACCAATAGGATATTCTCATTCTGCCAATGGCCACTGTTCAAAAAGAAATCGGCGGCCCTCACTGAAGCCTTGACAGCACTCGTGGGTTCTCTGGGTGATGTCCTACGGATGGACGCTCGCATCCCTCAGATGATGTGTGTTTAGCTGCAGCGCCTGAGCATGAAAGACAAGGGGAACAGTGCACTTTTCTGTCTCTTTCCTCTTGGTCCTGCTTATTGAATTAAAGATCAGTACAACCACTGGTCCTATTACCCCCTTCTATTTCGTCCTTGTTTAATTTGATCAGAGGATCTGCTGACGCAGTCTGTGCCCAACTCATGTGAAACCAATTTCAACTCCACATAATCTGGAGAGGATCTTAGAGAAGCCTGGGACTGGGCCTATTCTCAGAAAGGAGTGGGGAGTTACTCTCCAAAGACCTTCAACTCCAGGACTGGAGCAGAACTGTTGATATCAAATGTATGCTGTAAGTGTGCTCCTGGCAATCTCTATCGTACCCGTCCAGGGCTTGGGACGAAAGTTTCGTCGAGCATCATCGAGCAATGGGTGTCGTGTTATGCTGCACAGCACGTTAGGCTGACACCGATGACTCAGAGACCTGCAGTGTTGGCTGGTTGGAAAAACAAGATCCCATTGTCTTGTGTCATATACTCCAAACTGTGATAAACTGAAGGAACACCAATGATGCTGTTGCTTCAGGATTTGAGATCACCCACTTCCATGCTTCAGTCAGTCAGCTAGTTGAGGGACCAAAGCAATGAAACAATATGAGCAATATTAAAATACGCCAGTTCTACCATTATCACCACAGAATGCTGCACCACAGATTGTTAATGTTGCTTGTGTCATGGAATTTTAATATATTGTTATAAGATGTTGTTTACTGGTGTTTTTTTGTTTGTTTCAGTTGGCAAAACGGCAAAAATAAAGGCACCACATGACTTTTAAAACATAGTCACTTTTAAGAAGTTGTGTCAGGTGCATCGTACCATAACAACAGAGCTGCCTGACTGCAATATTTCTAAAATATTTAAAGATCAGAACAGAGCCCCCTTATTTCAAAAATCATTAAAGATCAGAACAGAGCCCCCTTATTTGACTACTAATTCATGTGGCTTTTTAATTTCGCCAACAACTTCATCTGTTAACTGACATGTAACAACACTAAATCAGGAGAAAACTGCATCGAACTAACTTGTGAGCCCAGACAGAGTGATCAAACTAAAATACAAACTGGAATAATGACAGATTGATGCCTTGAGATTTGACAGGCCTCGCCTTTACAGGCTCTAAGATGTTGAGAATGGACTGAGGTCTAGGTTTTAAACCGTAGTCGCTATTTTGCAGATTCCCAGCATTCCCTTAATTACGCAGACTCTGTGAGGTTGAGGCAGGCTGGGCCTCTCAGGGTACAGGACCAATTCATTTTTTTCTCCTCTTCTCAAATCCCTCTGTTGTTTTTCAACTCGCATCAAAAAGAGAATGTTCTCATGATTCTTTTTTTTCCCTATTCTTTTTCTCCATCACTTTCATTTCAGCAGATTATGACGGCGGCAGGAAAGATAGTGGGAGAAAGAGTGACTGGCAGACAGTCCCGTGCTCTCAGACTCCGGGGATCATTTATTAAACTCCACGGATAAAGTCGACTTGTTCCTCGATCCTTCTACATGATAGGTCACAAGTTTTACCTGGCACTGAACATAAGACCTTTAGCTTAAAACAGAATGCCTCATTTGGCCAAAATGTTATTACCTATTAATTATTTATGGAGTGCAAGGATTTTTTTTCTGTTGCAAAATGAACATACCTCAGTGGATGAGAGTGTTAGGATTCTTTAGAAAACACTTTGCCACAAATGTTAAACAATCTGACTTCAGTCTGTGGTTACTGACATCCTGAAGCAAATTCATACACACATCTATATCTTTACAAAGCCCAGATAAAAAAATGCACTGAGATTTGAGGCAAACCACAAAGGAGAGTTGAATCCAGAGGGTCTTGTCAAAACCAACAGAAGAGTGCAGTGAATACTTCAGTAGACGACACGGGAGATGATCAAGAAGACAGACAACTGTAGCACCTTTGAGAGAGGCATTTGTTTAAAATGTCGCGGTTTAAAGACATACAGGTTCAGAGGATCCAGGGCTTCCCTTGCCGACGTGGAGGTGGTGTGGTGTGTTTTGTGTTAATAGGAACACCGTATGTTACTGCTGACCACAAGTCTGAGCAGAGGAAAACAGGTCTGTTACTATTGACTCAAATGACACGGCTTACTATGTCCCAGTGTGTGTTTAAGTCAAGGAGATTTATGAAGCCCTAAACTGGAGTGAAATATTGTGTGTCTGCCGTTGGTTTTTTGGAGTCAAAGATTATAGTTAAGCCCCCCTCACTACTGGGATAATCCTGTACAAATTCTTGAGTTAATAAAAGTAAAAGCAATATGCTTTCTACAATAAATATCTAAATTGGAACAATCCAAAAACCCAATATTCTGCAAAAGTCAGAGATAAAAGATGAATAAACATAAGCAACTGTACAGAGTATAGTTTGACAAAAGAAAATTCCATTGCAATTTCATTTTAAATTTCAACTATGCCACGCAAGGAACACTCATAAAACAAGCTTTTGTGAGTTTGTGTGAAGGAAATAGGAAGTTCCTCTTCCTTCCCCCCTTTTTTTTCTTTTTTTGCTTTCAGCTGTTACCATTTCCAACAATGAAAATGATTCTGTCCCATTTGCCATGGCTCGTTAGTGCCGTCAAAGGGCAGAGGATGGCGGTTTTGCCATGGGCCATGGTTTGAGACATGGTTTAAACACACAAACATACACAAGTGGACTGGTATCCTAGTTAGGTCTTGTCTTTAGACTATACCATTTCCTTTGCAAACTTGACGGAGTGTCAGTGGTAGCTTATCGTTTTTTCTTTCATCTGCAAATGATAATACAAAGCCTCATGGACTCACACTTTGATCCCTCATTGTCACTGATAAGATATATTTCAATTAATAGCTGTCAACGGCTGATACTGTTCAAACATTAAAAAGGAGAGAAAACGTATCATAGTTCACTTTGAAGTGCCTTAGGCCATGATTGTTTCACCTTGTAAGCAACTGTGATTACTTACGTTCAATGTAGCAAATAAATGAGTTGGAGTTTACAGCGCCCAAACGTTCTCAGAAATGACTCATTATTATTGGAGGGGAAAAAAGACTTGCATTTTACTGAGTTATTCGGCACCATTACGGAATGGTCAAATATACCCAAAGCCTTATTAGCAAATACCTTCACAGCACGAAAGGTGCCAGTCATACTGCCATCCCCCCACTCCCCCACCCCCTCTCCAGTTTTGGGATACACTGGCATCACCAGCAACTATGGGACCGAGTCCTCACTTAGCCAACATACAAATTTTTTCTCTCTGTCTGCACATCCAATAACATTCAAACACATTATCTTACTTACTATCTTGTCATTATCTTTCATAAGATGACAGTTACATTTGTCCATTACAAGACTGGCAAGCTGTTGTATTCAGCTGAAGAAATATATAGTTTGGTTGCAGTTATTTTGGGGAAAAAGTATATATAGTTATTATATGTCATTATGATATATTTATTCTGTGCTGTTTATAGCATTATTGTATGTATACATAATTAATAATATGACATGTAATAAAAAAATATACACTATAAATAATAATATAAAATTAAACCACTACATTTAAAAACAGCTAATTGCAAGCAAAACAACCTGTTTACCAGATTACATTTCTGAAATTTAAGATTTATTGCTGGAGTAAAAATGCAATTTTCATGTGTCATATTTTTTATTTACTGTGGTGCCTTGTTGAATGCAAACTGGATGACAGGGAAAAATACTTATGAGACAAAGAACAAAAACATATTAACATTGAATCGTCATATGCGTTTTAGGAACATTGATATTATGCCTCTTTTTGTAGGTCTAGAACAGCTGAGATGCTGTACAGAGCGTGGGCACATACTGATCAAAAGGTTACTTGTCCTCTCCCGATTGTGGTCCCCGCTGAAAGTAGTTAAATTTCAGGAACAGAAAGTGAAGACTGTATTCCAACTCTTGTTGGAAGCATCAGCAACCGACAAAATATTCAAAAAGAAACTGGACTTCAGCGCGTGTTGGTTAGGCTTTTATCAAATAAGAAGACTTCTATCTACAGTTTGTCCTCCCTGGGAATAATAGCGACTGATAAGTAGAAAGCTAACAATTTACTGTAGGTTACATGAATTTTCTAAAACACGGAGTCTGTGAGGCAAACTAACCATTTCTTTTATTCCATATCTTGCCTGTCACTCTAGGGATGACAAAAATGTTTCACTTATTTATTTATTTTTTAGCATTTAACTGATTGTCACGGAAATTTATTGGGCGTTTGCCTCATAAATGTCTGTTATTAAATGTGTGCTGGATTTGTCGGTTGAGCATTCTGCCACTTTTGATGGTACAGGCAAGTAACATTATCGTCTCCCAGGAAAAAAAATATCACATGTCCACTGACAGAGATAAAAATAGGTGGAAACAGATGGAAACATAATTACTAAAATTTTAAAAAGGCTTGAAATTATTACATTTTATCTACTGGTGCGAAAATATCTCGTAAATTCTTGTATATTTTGAATAAAACACATAAGGAAGGGGGCAGTGGAAAGGCAACTAAACGAATACAAGACAAAATCGAAATAGGCACAGGACTGTTTCTACTGTTTGTACTGTTATTTTAAAGCCACTCATTTAAACTAATGAGGTGTGGTGACAAGAGCTGGTGGACCAGTGTCACGTCTCTAGTTCTCCCAGTTTTGTCTGTCAAATAAAACAGTATTTCTTGATTAGGCCTGATGTATTACACAATTAAACTCAGTAGGTTAGATAAAGAACAAGAGAATTGCGTTCCAAATGAATACACTACAGCGAATTAACGAGCCAAAACGTGTGATATCTTTACCATATTTGTAGCAATACACGCACAGAAAAGCTAAAGAAAGACAAACAACGCTTTTTCAACGGCAATTACGCGTTTCGGAAACCTTATTTTTACTGGTCGATTTTAATCACACATTTTCAGAATTCACTGAAACATTCTAATTTAAATTTCTTAGATGTAAAGTAGCACAGAACAATGTGGGCCTAGGTGGCAAAGCCTATTAAATGACTGTCCCACAAAACAATTTCAGCTGTGATATATATTTATGGTGGAGACAAATATGTTTCAGAATAATTTTTTGGGCTTCTTGAGAGAGGGTTTGACAGGTTATCTCGCCACTGGCCTATGGCTATTGTATCTGTTATTACCCAAGGTTTTCGGTTGTGCTGTCACCTGAAGCAATGTCTGATTCTTTCCCTAAGACACCAGGTGCATCACAATGACTGAAATCCAGAGTATGTTAAAACACTCTGTTTAATATCTAAGTTTTCATTTCACTATAAAAAAATAGTCTTTGTTAAACTCCACCGGTAATTTTCATCACAAATTAACTTGCAAAGCGAATGTTAAACATTTCAACCACATATTATAATGCTATCGTTTTCGTATGACGTCGAGTTCGCCTAATCTGTCAAGTGCTACCCAAGCTAAAGTTAGGAGTATTATTCACGCATTGAATTATTCACTCACAATTAGCCTATGGTCATATGTAACAAGACCAAGGAGTTTACTGAATTCGATTACAATTTTGCACTGTAGCCTAAATGGCCTTTATAAACATTCGGAAATGATTAGGTTAGAAAGAACAGGCCAGCCATCAGTTGTGAAAACGCTTCAAAAACAGAGTACCACAACAATCAATTTCACAAAGGAAACGAATAACGAGATTCATTTTTTTACATAGCCTGTTTAGTAGAGGTATGGTTTTCAGTCGATGTGGACACGAAACAATACAATTCTCAAGTGTACATTTTAAATATAACAGTCTACAGTGTAATATCGAGCTGTTGCCCTACTTGCAAATTAAAAAAGCTCTCGTGCAGTAGCAGTCACAGAACAATAGCTGGAGAACCCAGAGAAAAACACCAAGTGATTTGTGTTTGCTAAAGTAGCCTATGCCGTCGAAAAAGGTGAGAGCACCAGAAATGCCCCTAAGTACAAAGCAAGGACGTGAGTACATTAACAGTATTATATAGGGACACTTATATGGTCAGTCATTTAATTAGCAGCTCAAATCAAGCTATAGCATTTCAAAACTACCCATGTGACGGGTCTTTTTTGTTCACAAGTAACATGTATCCTCCCAGTTCTCACTATACGTTTACCGTAAAAATAGGAGAAATGATACCGCTTACAACTTTATAAAACAGGACAATTCGGTGCATTTTCCTTTTCCCTTTTACTTGCAGAACGCACAAGCATGAATTTGCGCGCCCCAATCGCTTCCATGCTCTGGCAGTTATTTGTTCATCCTTAATTGTATTAATGTCATGTGTTGTGTCTCCCACGTGTTTGTGAAAAAAATAGTTTCTCTCTTTTCCACTGCGCAATGGCCTAAGCTTACTATTCATCACGTCTGCGTGATTCTACAACTGTGGCCACAGGCCCCTCAACTCCACATAGCGACAACAGAGGACACCAATGCAGCATCCCTTGTAAAGAGGCATTTTACTCCCCCCTTCGAACCTTAAGGGGGCTTTTTAGCATTTGCTCTGCCTAGTCTCTGGAAAACATCTGAATCATTTTTAACTAACTCCAGCTGTCGCTCCAGTGTGGGTGTGTGAGTGTGTGTGAGAGTGAATGTGCATGTTAGCGTGTGGTTGTATCTGCCAGAGAGAGGGGGACGTTTTTCAGAGAGAGAAAGAAAAAAAGTTTGGATCATTTTCCGGTAACTTTTTTTCATAGGTATGAACGCAGATACGTGCGTTTCATACTGTGACATGACATCCATGGATTCATATTATACCCCATCTTCGGCGCAAGGTAGGGATCAACAGGGCAATCCTTACAGGACATTTCAAGCAAGTGACACTAAATACAGCCCCACATTTCTTCCCGGCAAAGGTCAAGCTTACGGGGAGAAGTCGAGGAGCCCTTTCCACCAGGACTGCCAGTCACTGGATGCTGCCTCAAGCGACAGCACCTACAACAAATACCACCTTTTCATGCAGAGACCCACTTGCAAAACTCCTCCCGAAGGCAATAAACTTCACCAGGACAGCGGACACAACGGTGCGCTCATCTCTTGCTATGGTAAGTGGGTTTCTTCTCTCAATTGTTGAACCTGTTGGTTTCCCGAAACACATTTCATGTGTTGTAAAATGAATCGCGCTCGAGAGCAAGTTTTCACTCATTTGAAAAGTCTCGCCTTTCGACTGTCTTGGCTTGGGTTTAAAATCTGTGGCACAGTATATACAGTCATAAAAAAAGAGAGCCATCGTTCATGGGCGGTTTAATTATGCAGTTGTGGGCTGGTATTTTGAATGGTTTGTGTAAAAAAGCTGAGGCCCAAAAATTAGCCAAATATTGCCTTATGTATTTCTTCTAGTTCTGTTGTGATGCGGGAATATTGTTGATCACAGATCATACGGAGGCACGATATTATTGATTTAAGATCATTCATTAGTCTATCAAATTGGGTTAGGGTTAATGCGACGATCTAAATTACTATCCGTAATAATGGGGCTGAGTCAGACAATTGAATTAACACTGCCAAAAGTATTACAGAGACAGCAAGTGATAGTGGCTGTGGTTTTGAGGCCTAAAAAATCGCATAAGTCACTCTTCCTTGCATGAGCGTTACTTTTATTTGAAATCGCCGTTTTTCAACAAAAGCCTTTGCTTAGACGAAACGTACTTCTTTATTATTACTTCAGTGATAAATTTCTCTTTCCCCTTTATTTTACGAGAAAAAACGGATAAGCGCGTAACCATAACCTGAGATAAAAGCAGGTTAAGCAGCGGTTACACCTCAGTTGAGAGTAGAGTCATGCTCTATCTTATGTATAATGTCGTTAAGTGCTGTAGTGTCGTAAGATCACGACTGTTGCATTCACTCTAGTAGGCATAATACAATATTACTGTGGCATTGTTGTTGACTAAAAGTAGTTAATTGCGAAAGATCACAGGGAAGTTACACAGTGGTGCAGCAGTGTGACTGCTTGCATTATTTCGTTTAATCTTAAAAGTACGCTACCAATAGACTAAGACACCTGGCAAATACTAGAAGAGCTTCTTGTGGTCTCTAATAAAGCGTTATCAACAACCGAACTGTAAACACATGATAAAAGAAAAACAGCAACTGCTTTTTTCTCTGTTTATATTTTCATCGGACGGCCTAGAAAGAAGAGAACAGCCGTAGGAGTAAAGATGCGAAAATGATAGCGGCCCGTCAACTGAATTGCGATCACAAAATTATCGCTTGTACCGCAGAGACGTTAGGCCTACGATGTGTCAAGATTTTTTTTTTCTCAAGAAAAAAAAAAAACCAGAATGTGGAAGAATGAGCTACGCATCTCAGGCAGTTTAACATTATCTTGGCCAAAGTGGTCTAATAAAATAACCCTCCAACCATAACCTTTGCAGTCGTATAAAAACGTAGGGCTACTTCGTTACGGGCTGGAGGAACTTGTAGTATGATGCGCCCACAAAATGAACCACAAGAAGAACCCCCGTCAGCTAAGAATCATCATCATGAGTCTAGGGCGCGCGTGAAAATCCATCTCTTTGGTTGTAAATCAAGCACCGCTGCTATGGAAATGCAGTATTTCATAGAATCATTAAATCGAAACTAATACAAACACTCTTGAGCTACACAGTGAAACTAGTGGGTGAAAACAGAAAGGGTTTTTCTGATATAAAAACAAATGTATGACCTGAGGATTTTTACTTATGGTCACTGTCACCAAGTGAGGCGAGCTAACTGGACGGACTCCATCAAACAGCGCTGCTGTCCATTCACTTAAAATTTGCCGATGTTAACATAATCATATATAAGCTATTTCAAATGAGACTATCTGAATTAGCGTATTTTGTGAGTGTCATAAATTCATATTACAAATCACTAAAAAGTTTTTAAAAAATATGCCAATGAAGGCAGGTAGTTGATATGAAAACTGACAGCCTAATGCACAAGTTTTATAAATCGTCCTGCGCATGTTGGATGGAGGTAGAATTTTGCATTTGGACAATTACGCCAAATGTCGTCGGTAAATCAAAGGGCTGACAAAATTTAAATGCCTGTTTCTCTGTACCAGCGGTACCATTTTGTCGTTCTTAAAGACAAAACATATTTTCCAAAGCTCCTCCAGTCTACAATATGTCTATCACAAGTAGGCGAGATTAGACTACTTGCCATCAATATTTGAGTTTGTTTCGGGGGGTAATTGTTGTATCATTTCCAAAACGAACCAAATAGAATCAAATGTCATAAACTTTATCATAAGCATCTACTGAACATTTCACTCACAAAGTCTTTCTTTTAAAACCAACAGTAGTTTGAAATGATGAATAGGATATAACCATGTCCGTTACTATCCACGTTAGTGCAGACGGTCCTGTGGGTGTAACAATGTAAAATCCTTGCACGTATGAACCTGAGCTTTCTCTGTAACTAGAGGCACATTGCAGTGTGTCACGGCCGCTTTAAATAGTCTCTCGGAAGAGCTCTACTCTAAAATATGCAATGGCCTAATCTAGATTAGTTCAAGACTAAAACATGTGTACATCAGTTAGGTAACGGAACACTTTTAAATCATGGCGTAAAACAACATCTGCATTTAGAGTGGCACCCCTGAAACAACTTGAACATGTATACGTATGATTTCATTATATCTTGATTATGAGCAGGCTAATTCCCTTGTTCTCGCCGCCATTGTATGGCGATTCAAAGAGCAGGTTCGCATACAGATGCTATTTAATAGGCCACATTAAGCTCAACTCAAATGTTTGACCTTTAGAGAGAATGCTCGTATCTTGCCCTCGCATCTTTTATGAGGCAGGGGAGGATGTAGAGTGGTAAACACAATGGAAACACAATTTTAGTGCAACATTAAAAGCTGTACAGAGCTACATAAAAAAAAAAAAACCTCAAATGGAATAAAGATGAAAAAATATTCAGGGACGATAATACTAATACTAATACTAATACTAATTATAATAATATGATTAATCATGTTACCACCATTCTTATCATTGTTGCTTTTAAAATAACTACAGTGTACTTTTAGTAGTTTCAGTCACTGCAGTGTATTACAAAAGTGTATTACAAAAGATTTTTTTTAATAATAAATGTGATACTGAAAATGTAAAACATTCCACCCAGCCAAAGCTCAATAAATATATCTTTTATTCATTATAATATTGTATAATATAAATTTATATACTGGCATGCTCACAATTGAAGTTGACTCTTAACTGGGTCAAAAAAGTCGCTTCTTATCAAAATATAAAATAGCTTTTTTTTGTTGTTGTTGTTAATTTGTGAGTAATGATTGATTCTCTCATGGCTTGAATGCTTGATTGCTAATGTCAGAAGGATTGAAAACAATTTGGTCAATTCTACAGCATATTTATGTCAGTTATTTATATAATATTAACAATATATACAAAAATGAATTGTCATTTACTTTTAAAGAATTACAAATCAAACTGGGTAGAAATACTGGAGAGACAAACAACTGCATTACATTCAGGGAAGATGTGGAGCACAACATTTAAATCAAAACAATTTTTCCAACATGAACATAACACAATGAAAATTTATAGTTTAGCAATTAAGAGTCACACAAACATTTTTGTTTAAAAATATGGCGAGCCTTGAATTAAATATGATCTTTTTTTTCCCCTTTGATTATGTTGCTCAGTTTGAGTTAAGCTGTGACTGATTATGTTGACTGGTTCAGGTGAGAGATCGCTTTCCTTCCATGAAGTGGCATAGATCCGCTGTCTACAATAACACTTGGCTTGAAAGTCCAAAGACCCATTTGCAGTCATTAGAGAGAAAAATGTCTGCCTCGTGAGACCTTACGCTGCCATATTTTTAATTTTTTTTTTCAGAGCTTTAGGCGTCAGCCAAAAAAATGCATTACATCGTCGAGGGAGAGATTGTTTTGAGGTGAAGCCAAATCCACAAGCATCAACAGACTTTTGTAAACTGTGTGGTCCATTAACTTAGTTAGGATAAAACATTGCACAACTATGAGGTATGATCTGAGGCAACAATACCACTATCACCTGAGCTGTGTCCTAATGGGTAATAAGGAAAAATACCTCAGGGGAAAAGCCAGCTCAATCTGCAGCTAAACCAGGAATACTTGTTAAATTTCAACATCCGCAATACACTACAGCGAAAATTGCTAAAACTGAGAATGGATGAAGTTCAAGACTAATTTAAAGTCGAACGATACACAAATGGATTGGAGTGAGGTATTAAAGGTGTGTAAAGGCAGCTCCAGCTTGATGCATAATTTGGAAAGTGGAAAAACACCTTTTATTATACCTATTTTACGGCTTTAAAATTAAGAATAATACAACCACCACTTCACAGCCCCCATGAATGTGAAATATTTGGCATTAGAAGTTGGGAGTTGGTCTGTTAACACCTCGCTTGGAACTGGTGGACTCACACAATTCTCCTCACAGTGAAACATCTTTGGAAACTGTTTTTACCTGGTATACAGTGAATGTCTTCAGCCAGGATCTGCATTCAGTCTTTGTACTGACCTATCACACACTGATCCACTGATTCAGTGCATTGGTTTGTTTTTGCTATGTCTGTCCATATTGCAAACCAGTACACAGATAATGCATTTACTATAACTCACGTTACTGCAAGGCCTGTTGCAAGTGTTGCGACTATATCTTCTTATAGAAAAGTTACACTGTATAACCTACAGGGCATGAACATTTCAGTAGTGGCATAGATTCATCTAAGATGAATAGTAGACACATTGCTCTTATGTACAGTTTTTCATGCATGCCACATGGCCAGCAGTAACCCAGTGATCACAAATGACTCAAATACAGTAAACTGAGTTTGATGGAATCGTGCCACAGGTAAAGCAGTCTTTCTGAGGCTGCCATGATGTGTTTTACCCAGACCTTTCTGTAGTCACAGCACATAAGAGGAGTTTCAGGAAGAGAAATGTGTAGGCTGTTGCAGCCCCTACCTGATCACAGCAATGAATGACATGAAAGTGCTGAGAGCGACGGAGCCCTCGTGAGTTCTACAGGAATGCAGTGAAGTGCTATGGGAGAGTCTGACATTAATCTGAGACAGATGGTCTGCCCGGGCTCCTCAAGTCATTATTCATACTTTCAAATGAATCTGGCTCAGTACCGCAGGGAGTCGTCGAAGTGACAGGCAGTGACTGGTTTACATAACCCCGCCTCACAAAAAATGCCCTGCGTAAACAAACGACAAGTCAGCGACAGCACATTTCGGTTGGAGCTTTGAGTGACTGTGACAAAAAAACTCCAAACTTTTTCCATCGACATTCTGCGTGAACACATAGGCTGCAAACACTATTGAACGTCTACAAGTACATAAACTTCTTTTCAGTTTTGGTTCTTTATGCATTTGGAAATGTGAGACAGTGGAGTTTCCAGTTGTGATGCTGTTTCCTGGGGAGTTGTGAAGCACAATGAACTATGGAGACAAACTCCAATGGAGGACAGCCATCACCAAAACTATTGAATATTACAGACTGTGAAGAGGACCAAAATGCATTGTGCTGGAAGACAACCAAATACCCACGACCTAGTCTACAGAAGTTCAGTGGCTTGTCCTAGATTTTGACAAATTGACATATGGCCATTGATAGATACAAAAAAAGACTGGTGATTCCATGCTGGAACACTGAGACTAAGACTCCTTGTAATGATGCCGTGGCAGCGTAATAGAGTCCCATACAAGGGCAACTACACGCTCACTTTGCTATTCAAAACAAAACAGACAAACGTTTCCTCACTAAAACAATATCTATGTGCTTAGCCATCTTGAGCTTAGGAAAGTCATTTGTAAATTAGAGATGTCTAGCTATTTTTCTATTTATAGCAATCTGACACAGAAACTCGGACACTCTATTGCAAAAAGTCAAAGTAAGGGGGGAAAAAAGTGCTGATTTAACAGTATGTAAGCAGAAGAGTATGTTTAAAGTCAGCCAGGAATATCTTGGCGGACTTTTGAGATATCCTGTCAAAATAGTACTGGATAAAGGCTGTGTTATAAAAAGATCTAGGATGTGATGTCACAGTCCATGTATGTGTTGATCACTAACACGTTCCATGGATGCAAAGGGAAGACTTTGATGAAAGAGATGAAGAAAGCAAGAAAGAGAAAAAGACAAAGGAAAGAAAGAAAGACAAAGATCATAACAAAGCTTGTCTCAATCCCATTATCCCTTGGTGGAAAGCTAATACTAACATTAAGTGATCAATTTAGTTGCATGTTGCACAACTCAGTTTTATTTAACTATGCATCATGCAGTTGGACAAACAATTTAGAAACAAAGGGTGTTGACTGTGAAGATATGCTAATCGCTGCCTCAGGAGCTATAAAACTTTTGAGCTCCACACACACATGATAAATGGCATTGGCCAATTAAAATACAAACTGTGTTCAACCGCCATTCCAACAGCATCTGTTTAGTAGTGGAGCTGTTCAAGGCTAATTTCAAACTTTGGAACACAGACACGTGTGAAAATAACTCATACATTCACATGTGAAGCACTTCCTACATATATTGAATAATGTGCATGTGTGAAATACTTGTACATACTTGTATACACTGAAATAGGCTTACTTACACATTAGCACATACACATGTGGAGCTGTAACACACACATACCAGTGAACACTCTTATACACTCATGTAGCAAATGTGTATGCATGGGATTTATACATAGAGCACTCATGCATTCATATATGTTATTTCACAAATTCTCACACCAAAAAATGGAAGAATTTTCCTCTGTGGATGTGCAAGAGGTTTCATAGATAGACATATGAGATTCTTTTATACCGGAAGTTCTGTCAGCATAAATGAAAGGTATATTTTATTATATTTAGAAATGGGTATTAAGAAGATGGTAGAAGACAGGAAATGACCTTAGAAATTATTGTAATGAAGTCTGACACAGGTAGTAAAGGGAGGAATGGTTATAATGAACATGAGATGGGTTGCAACCATTGAATAGGTTGTAATGAAAATGGCTGTGGTAGCCATAGAAACTGTAAGCAGGTGGTGCAGTGACATAATGCCATGAAGAATGATTATAGCTCATTGTTTCTGGTTTTTATTTTCCCCAACAAAACTCATAGATTATTTACACACAACCCAACTCAGTTTTGACCTGTGCTCACTGGCGTTTTATGTTTGCCATAAATGTTTATGGTTTGAATGAGATTACTATTAATTTTTGTGAGCCCTCGTTGTGAAATTTGAGATGCAGGACACAACGTAAAATAAGAGTGCTTCTGCCTGGGAAATCTTAGCAGAGCTCAGGAATGGGGATCAGTGGACTTCTCTGATTATTTGTGAGGTGTGTAAACTAGGACTGAAAAAATGAGGTTATTTTTAAACAGCCTTAATCTGTTCGCAATGTATCTGTCAAGATGAGTCAGATAGTCCCATATTCATCATACTGTATTTTTAATCTTTTAGTCAATAACAGTGCAATATCACAGAACGGACATTTAGAGATACAAATTTGTGGAGGACGCATGTTTCTGTAATTCTGCTGGGGAGAGGCTGACAAGACAGGCCGAGATATGGGATAACATGCCCATGACAGCATCATCACTGTCTGGTTTTCAGGTAGTGAAATAACTTCGCCTCCATATTTTGCTAGCACACCTTGCAAAATACAATGTTCTGTTCAATGTCAGGAGGTTTTGCATCCAAACGATGTGCCTACAATGACTCTCCAACAGTTTTTTTGTCAGCCTTAATTGCATCCTCACTTTTTTCCCCCTACATTTTTGTGCTCCAAACCTCACATAACCCTCCTCTCTCTTTCTGACGTTTTGTTGAGCTGTGAGTGAAATGCTAAATTAGCTGTCTTTGATAGCTAATTTAGTAGTAGCTAGCTGTATTAGCATGCAGCAGGGTGACGTACTCAACTCAGTGCATGTTTGTTTGAGATACTCATGTGCGTCTGGACCTCAAGAGATTTTTTTCCAATAGGGCATGTGTTTTTCTCTATTTCACCTTTGAACTGTATCACCTATGTACTGACATCTCTAGGCATTTACACTCAGTCGTGGATACAAGCTAAGGATAAGTGCAATAGGCATATGTCACTTTGTTAAACATGCTATGTCTTGTTTCATGGTATATTATGACACAACATAACACTATGGTACCTACATTCACTTTAATAACTGAATTGAATGGACACCCACCTATTGACTCTATGTCACAACTATTAACTTTGGTTATTGAGATTCTCTCACACTAATGGAAAATTTCTCTTAAACAGCTGGGGCTGAAATTTGTGACTCAACAGGCACCCTCTCCTCAGAGACGTATGACTGACGTTTGCAACAGCTTAAGTAACTGTCATCCTCAAATAGCCACAAACATTTTTTGTGTGGGAAACGGCCAAGAGGCTATTAAAAACAAACAAACAAACAAACAAACAAACAAACAAACACCAGGGAAAGATCTTTTCAAGGTGATACTTCTCAAGGTGATAATGAGTGATAAAAATCTTTGAGTTTGAATAAAAGTTCAAATTGTTAAAGTAACTTAAATACTACAAAGCAATTACTGATTTTCACTACCGAACTTTTTTGAATATGGTAAAATGCCTTGTGCTTACACTGAAATGCACTGAGAGTCACAATGAAAATGGTCTTGTATGTCTACATATTAGATCCTTGCATACTGTAGATGAAAAGTCTCTCTCTTGTATAAAGGAGACTTTCTGAAATGGATCTAAGACAGTTATAGGTTATATGAATGTATGTGTATGCGTGTATGCACTCCGCATGTCTTCAGTCACACCCATGTGTGTGAGTGTTTCACATCTGTTGTATGTGTGGCTGTTTTTGTATGTGTATATGTACCAAGTTTAAATGAGTTGTGTGTAGCCCCACATATAAGTCACCGCCGCTGTCATTTTCCTTAAGAAAAATAAGAGTGAGAGCCAACAGGAGACACACATCCCCCCCCCCACACATACACTCACACACACCCCACCAGACTCCACCCCAGCAACTCTGATCTTTTTCCCAGAACAAAGCCTTTTCTTCTCCCTCTCTTTCAGATTCTTAACTCATGATCCAGGAGAAGTTGTGAGAGAGTTAGCTTTTGGCATCTGCTCTCTTCACTTGCTCCTCCAAGAGAGATACACCCTTTGTTAGTCTGTGTCTAAAAGCCAAAAAGAATGAGTGTTTTTGAATCTGTGCCCAGGTGGCAAGAATTTTATTTAATTTGTCACTTGTGTTATTGCTGGCAGTCTCTGTTGGAGCCATCAACAATTTTTTTTCACCAAGCTCTTCATTTTCCAAAATTCATATTTGCATTTGTACCTTCTACAACTGTAGACAAATATTACAACAATACATAGAATATACAGCAGTGTTCATCCCAGACATACCATCATGTGGTTTGTAACCTCATTACCTGAATGTTCATTGAGATAATCTGGATCCAAGGTTATAGCAGCTATGTTATGATGTATTGAGAAAAATGCAGTGGGAAAATTACAGCCTCTGCTACTGAAATGAATGTTTTTATTGGAACATTTAGTTCTCCCTGCAAAACAAGACGGCAGTTGGGATGCTTTAAAAACAGTATAAGCAGGTGAGGCAGTTTTTTTCTGAAAAGCGGACGGCTAAGACTGGTTCGTATGTTCCGACCGAGAGCTATTTTTAAGCTTCATGAGCATATGGAGGCTGCGCAGAGAGAACTGGCTCGGTGAGGCCTCTGAAGTACAGGAGTGTCATGCGAGCGTCGATTTATAAGGGACTGAGGTGGAACGGAAACACTCTCCTGGTTTCCCACAGAATCTGCATTCCTGTGCACGATCCACTGGCATACGTCTTCTCCCGGGAACATCTGGGATCCTTGAAGCTTAAATACCTGTACCTCCTCTGTATACACTCCGTGATAGTATCTCTGATTTAACCTGGCTATATCGGGGCTGATCCAAATGACCAACACAGACATGTCAAGGTCGTTTTTATGTGCGCCAGAAAAAAAATGTTATATTACAGTGTAACCGTTTTCGACCAGATTGTAAAACACACGCTGTTGATTTGCCAATTATACAGACCTGATGTTAAATTAAACACAGAGTAATACAATTAAACAGTCAAACAGTCAAACATCTTTTCTCTCACTTACCTAGTATTGTGATCCATAATAATAACTGTCTGAACATCTCTTTGTTCAGATAATTCATCTGCAGGTCTCTCTTTTTATATCAGATTTCTTAGAAACATCATTTAGTAACAGGCCTGTCTTACACAGGCACAAGCTTCTAGGTTGATTCATTACACGTTACAGTTGTGTAGAGACACATAAGGAAAACCTCCCCATTACAGACAGCTCTTATGTTTCAGTTTCCTCCTTTATGTTGCTGTATAACCAAAGACTTTCATATGAAGGTTCTAATACTCCGTTCTCTTTGGAGCACTTGGTCATTAACCCTTCCCCAGCATCTTAGGGGTGCCTAATTTATAGTGTTTCTTTAATATGCCTTTAGCTGACCCTAGCTATCTCGTTCCATAAAAGCCAAGGGGTACCCTGCCGCTTAACAGCCAGTTAAATTACACTTTGATGTTTTCCCCTTGTTTCTAACAGTGATTAAATGGCTGCCCCCAGTAAACAGTTGACCTCCACTAATTCAAAGTGTCTGCTGACTCCAATAGATGACGAGCAATCAACTTTTCCTTCTATAGCGCATTGCACCGAATTTGATGTAAAGACATGTGAGATCTGAGGGTTAGAGTGGGGATCACAGACTGTTCACCATGTGGATATAAGCAAATGTGCTTTACAGGTGTGTACTTCTCCTAAAAAGAACACAGGCACCTCAGCAAATAGGTGACATATCCAATGTGTTTGTACAGCTCTGTTCAACTTTTTTTTTTTTTTTTTTTTGAAGGCAGATTTTGATGGAGACAGCAGAAGATTAAAAACCTCAAATCTGTTTTTGAGGATGACAATCAAATCCAGACTTGTGTCAACCAAGTGAGAACCAAACTTTGAGCTTGGCTACAAAGAATAAAAAATATGTGATGGCTGTTTTGGAAGCGCAGTTCTGAAGCCGATTCAGCACAATAAGGACTGCCAAGCCTGTGAGACTACAGAGGGTGGGATTCTTAGGAGTTCACCACAAGCATCCTTGTATAGCTATGCCAGATATCATTGGAACTAAAAGGCTGACAAAGAAGCCTTTAAGCCATAACTGTGAAAAATCCTCAAACCCTCCAAAGACAGCAGAGATGTAAATGTTCCAAACTAATTACGATGTTTAAGATGTTTCATTTCGGTATAACCACAGCACAACTGAGAGATGTAAACAGATAAACTAAAAAAAAAAAGGCACATCTTGGCTAAGACATTCCCTCATGTCAATATTAGCATCAGTGATGTGATATCATGACTTTTCACTTGCCTTGGCAGGGCTGCACTTGATGTCTATCTGATGGGTGGCTCTAGTGTTGGATGACTACGGTTTACTTGGTGTTCAAGGCACTGAGACTAATGCTACTCTTATGGCTACATTTCCTCATAACCGGTATTTTGCCAATATTCCTACCTCAGGTCACATGACTAAAGCATAGGAAGGCTTTGAACATCTTCACCAGCAGGGATGGTCTGAGAAATCAACAAACAGCAACTCATTTATGACAGAACAATGTCTAAGCCAGACTATGAAAATCCAAACAAAAATAAATAAATAAATAAAGACTGGAACATAAATATGAAATTAAGGTAGTATTAAGATCTCATTGTTATTGTTAAATAGAGAGTTAAGACTATCTTTTGTAAGTCTGAGATCTCAGGCCATGCTCAGTTTGAAAGACTGCTACATAATCATTTTATTCACTGGGAAAACTCATAGCAGACTGATTTACAGTTATTTCCTTGCCAAAACTGGTGGGCAAAAGTATGGTAAAGATTAGAATTACTTAGCTTATCAATACGTCATTGGCCATGCAGTAGAGCAAAGCTTCCTGTATGGTGGAGAAAACATCAGGGGAAAAAAAATCCTGAAGGTGACTATGCCATTTTCCTCAGGGCTAACAGGCTGTGTTGACTGTAGACATCTGAGAGAAATGTGGAGCCTGTGACACCTCAAACACCCAGCTCTGGTTCCTACAGGGCTCAAAGAGAGAGAGGGAGGGGGGGTTCAGTCCAACAGAGGACACTGAACTCCATGCCCCAAAGTAAAGTGCCGCAGTTTATTTTCAAATCTCACACGGCTTGTTTACTCATCAAGAGGGCTCTGATTTTGTCACGAAAAAGGCAAATGTGAATTATATGCAGATTAAAAAGACACTCGCTCACGGAGCGGAATTTTTTGGGGAGTGTCTAGAACTGTAGGTTACTGTAGGAGTGACTGGGCTGCACAATGCTTTGAGTGCAGAAGACCAGTATATCCATGTAAATGTGGTCCTTTCCATAACTGAAGAAACCGATTGAAGATAAAAAAAGATGCAAAGTGAAATAAGCGCATTCTCTCGCTCAGGCAGTTCGTTCAAAAAAAAGAGTGGCAACCTTTTCCAACTTCACTGTTCCGTTAAATCAGCTGATTTCCCAGAGACATACTGAAACCAGAGACATACTGAGTTTTTCTTTCTAATCCTTCAGGTAAGGACAGCACTGGACTGACGGACACAGAGCTGCCCCCAAGTGCTGATCCTACGGGGATGGACAGTGGTTTCCTCAGTGTGAAGGACCCGGGCGTGAAGGGGCCGAATGAGAGGCCAGGCTCAGAACTCACCGGTCCCCTGGACAAGAGTGAGGCTGAGAGCAACAAGGGCAAGAAGAGACGCAACCGCACTACGTTCACCAGCTACCAGCTTGAAGAACTGGAAAAGGTCTTCCAGAAGACACACTACCCAGACGTTTATGCTCGCGAGCAGCTGGCGCTGAGGACTGACCTGACAGAGGCTCGAGTACAGGTAGGACAAAGAGATAAAAAGGGAACATTTGTTAGCACCTGTTAACGTTTTCTCAACAGGTCAGCTGCTGAGCTTGAAAGAAAAAAAAAATCATCTCTGGATTGAATTTCTTTCTTTCCTTAACGTGAAAAAAGAGGTTTTGCTCCCAAGAAACAAAAGCAAACCATGACTTTGTTACAGATATAGATATGTCCAACTGAAAGAAATAATGGCAAGGGTGAGAGGAACTACATAATATGGTTATCTGAGTGAACATGTTAAACAATTTCATTCTTTTGTGGTAATTTTGTGGGGGCTTTTTATGGAAGTACACTGTACTCCAGTTATCTAACTGTTGCACTGCCATTTACTCTCAGCCAGAAATTTCCCTCCATTCTATTCTGCGCTTGTTGAATCCTTAATTAGAAATGACCGGACGTTGAAAAGAAAAGTCAGTAATATGCTATTATTTAATTACTCAGGCAAACAAGTGTGCAAAAGTTCATTTACGACTGTACTATGTCGTCTCTTTGGACATGCTGAGAGTAAGAGCAGAAGAAAAGATTGGCACATCAGCAAGCCTAGTTTTTCCTAGTGTTTGAGAAGTAGACAACAGGGGCTATTGTTCTCCTTTTTCTTTTTTCCCTTTTGTCTAGAGTTTTCAAGAGAGAGTAAAAGACCTTAGCTCTAAATGTTCCAAGCTCAGCAGAGAGACTGAAGGTCAGACATTTTTCTAAACATCCAATCCATGTTCAGATTACTTGGCAGCAAGCCATCTGAAGAAAGAGAGAGAGAGAGAGAGAGCGAGAAGGGAGACAGAGAGGTTGAGGAAAAAAGACATCAAAGATATTTGGCAGGGGAATAAAAAACACTTTGAGATGTCACACTCAATTTCCACACGCCCATAGAGACATTGTCAGGAGAGGAGACCGGGCTGTGTACAGGAGGTACAGTAAAATAACTGCATTCATTTGGAATCCAAACAGAGAACCATCCGTCCCTCCAGGTGAACCTAATTAAGTCTGCAGGCTGAGGACACAGTGCAGACTCTGTTGACTGACTGCCGGGATCTGACCCGTGTTTCAACAACACACCTTACATACATATGCAACCGAGACAAACCCCAAAGCTCAAGTTTTTCCTCCTTCGGGCCGTTGTTGGGAACCTTCTCTCTAATTTACAGCAACTTGAGGACGTCCTTAAATAAAGAATCCACTTTCATTTTTGGATAGCCTTTTGATCATAAGACATAATGTGATTATAACTGACATCTCAACTTCAGATTTTAAATTCGCTATACTTGCAATTATGAACACATATCATGTTAATTTGTGAACTTCTTCACTTGAACCTGCATACAGCTCAAATACACATTTTTAATAATCTATGGATGGCAGGGCAAGACTCTGACTACCACAGACATTGTTCACAACATGGACCTGCATCCAAAATATGACAAAATATACAAACGCCACAATATTACTACTTAGCTTCTGCATCATGCAGAAGGCATCAGGCTGCTCTCTTTGCATCATCTAAAGACTGCTCTCTTTCTCCCTACCTCTCCGTCCATACATTTGAGGCTGTGGTGTGTTTCTGTCTCTCTGAATCTCTCTGTACATGATATGTGCAACGTGACTTTAAACTTGAACTCCCCGTCCTGACAAGGTCAGAGAGAGGTTGAGTTTGACTGACGGCGGAGGCCGTCCATCAGTCGTCATACTCCAAAGTGGGTGAGATTAGGGGAGTCTGCCAGACTTCAAAGCGTAAAGTTTTTTCCCTTTGCTCTGAAACATAAATATTGGAACATAAATAAAGCTCTGTAATGGGCATGCTGGCTGCCTGTGTTTCTGAGACAGTTACCGCTCAAACACGTCAGACCTAAAGCTAAGTTTGAAAAGGAGACTAGTTGCCTTTTTTTCATAACTAGTTTTAAATACGTTTACATAAATCTACTCGCAAATTCTTGATATAAAAGACTATACAGTGCATCTGTGGGGAGGGGACACTGAATAGTGAAGCTCAAAACTCTTAATTTTCCTCAGTGTCTCCAATTTTGTATTGTCCTTTCTCCTTTCCAGTTGTTGTTCAAAGTTCTCAGTGAAGAACAACATGCTCTGAGCTTGGATGAAAAAATAGTGTTGCCATTCTCAATGTTTGTTTTGTCTAAAAGAAAGAGTAATGTTGGTACGTTTGTGTGTTAGCTATGTAAGCCTATGAATACGTAATAGCGGACATATGATAATACATTGATGAGACAAAGGATAAATGAGAGTTTGGGTGTGCATGTGTGTGTCTGCATAAATGTGTGAGAGTGTTTCAGAGAGCACATGGCCTGCTGCCTTTGTCTGTGTGTCTCAAAGAGGTCAAAGGGAGCAGCCGTGGAAAGCCAAGGGCTTATTCGTCAGGAAATTAAACATGAAATGAAAACAAGCTCCAGTTTGAACATTCTCCCATCTCACTTTCCAATATCCCCACTTCCTCTCTGACTTTAAAGAGCAGAAGAAGGGAAAAAAATGACTTAGAGAGAGACAGAGCAAGAAGGAGAAAGAGAGAGAGATAGATAGAAAGAACAGCAGACAAAGATAGACAAAAGGAATTTAAAAACAGGAAAAAAAAGTTAGAAAAATCGGTAGTTCTTGACACTCAGATTCAGTTAGCTTGATTCATTCTTAATCAGATGGTTTGTCTATGTCTACTCTACACATGGCTACAAGTTCCCTACAACTTATTTCATCTGGAGACTCATCCTCCAAGCTTACCTGATGTGAAATGTTTTCACAATGCCCAGGAGAGCACTGAACAACACCACCACCACCAACAACAACGATAACAACAACAAACCCTCACACAGAACTTTCAGACTCTGCTCAGGTAAAATATCATGAGAGGCAGTTCATTCTTCTCCAGACAGAAATCACAAATGTGATCAGCAAAAGCCAAAAAAAAAAAAAAAGAAAAGAGAGAAAGAAAAAAAACCACGACTGACCACTTGGATCACATTGCAAAACCGACCAAGCCTTTCAAAACAGATGACATGATCCGAGGGGCACCTCAACGTAAGAGTTCAGAGTCAGCGCTGGGTTGTAAGATTGAATTACATGTGAGGGTGGCCTTTCTGTAGATAAGTTGAGGTGGCCTGACACATGCCAGACTCGAGAGAGAAACCTCAACGTGTACTCTGACTTCACTTTTCTGACTTTTTGACAAAACTCAAACATGCTAACTGTCATGGTTAATGTCAGAGGGCAACTGCTCAAACTGCTCTTGTACGTCCGTAGTAATCCACACCTCTTTTCATCAGCCGTAAACCCACTAAAGCGTCGATATATGTCAAAAAATAAATACAGTAAATAAATGTACAGTTAAACGAAAGCTGCGCCTCCTTTTTTTGTTGTTTGATTGCTAAAACTCTTTATGACAGAGTCAGGTGCTTTCATAGTTGTGACTCAGTATTTCTGAGCTGCTTTTTTGTGAATGTGGTGGCTGTTTCATTTAGAGCTCTCACAGTGGCCCGTTCTCTGCAGTGTTTACCAACAGAAAACATGGTCAGAGAAACTTAGACAGAGTCACTGGTCATTTTGGCCTGTGGTTTTCTTTTATTACACTAAAGCAAAGGGCACTGAGAGGAATTAAATCAGAAGAGCCAAAAATATATAATAATTTTGTAAGGAAAGGAGTACTTTGTCTCCCCACTATAAAGGGATATTATATTTCATGTATTGTTTTTGTCGAAGGCAAGCAGTTATAAACCAAACCACCACTTCCATATGACGAGAATGTTTTGCAAATGAAAGAGAAGTACTGTAATTTTCAAAAGCAATTTCATAAGCACAAATCTCCTAACTTTCCAGAAAAAAAAGTGCTTCCTGGGTAGACTTTACTTGGAAGTGTCTTGGGTTTTTCTCCTCTCTGTGTCAGAATGCCTCTCTTTATGATACCTTTTCTCATGAAAACCACATGCGTGTTCAAACATTCGTCCCCTCACTCATTCAACAAACACCATGGCCTCCAGATAGAAGCCATGTATGAAAACACTCACACTGTTTGGCAAAATGGCCAAAATGAATCACAGAGTTACAGAAACCATCACTTATCAGGTTATCTGAAAAAAAAAAAAAATCATACCATCAGAGAGTAGCCATGTACGAAAACATTCACAAACCGTGCCACAGGAATGATCACCTATTAAAATCTTAAAGATACACGGCTGTAGTTTTCACCTATACTTTTGGTGGAGACGTCACTGGTGTCGTCCCCGCCAAACTTCCATCTCTGATGAAGGAGGAGCTGGGTTCCGCTAAGAATGATTGATGGTGTAGACTAGCTCCAGACGTAAGCTAGGCTGCACTCAAAAACTGAGGGGAGATAGAGGAGCGGTTATCAAAGTGATGTGCCCCAACCCATGCTGGCAGGAAAGAGCTCACATCCACACATAAATAGCTCAGAGTGGGAGAATACTTTGAAGATGTCAACCTGAAAAACCATAGAAAGTCTTTCAAGTGCCTTTAGAATTTATAGTTACATATACTACTCTGTCTTCCCTCTATAACGCTGTCTGATGATTTCTGGGCTTTTCTGTTTTAGATCATTATGTTCCTATGTCCCAAAACACAAACTACTCATTCAGACTTGGACTGAGCTTGAATTCAAACACCTGGCTTTATCAACAATAGTATGTAACAGTGGTAAATTATCCAAGAAACCAATGATCTGTAGATCATGGATCGTTAAACAACCACCATACATAGTTCTCTGATGGTTCCTGTCTTGCAGGTGTGGTTTCAGAACCGACGGGCCAAGTGGAGAAAGAGGGAGCGTTTTGGTCAGATGCAGCAGGTCCGGACACATTTCTCAACAGCCTATGAGCTGCCTCTACTCACAAGGCCAGAGAACTATGCACAGGTATTATAACAAAGGTCAAGTCTCTATGCACACATACTATAACCAAGGTCAAGTCTCTGTGCACAGGTGTTATAACAAAGGTCAAGTCTCTATGCACAGGTATTATAACAAAGGTCAAGTCTCTGTGCACAGGCACTATAACCAAGGTCAAGTCTCTGTGCACAGGCACTATAACCAAGGTCAAGTCTCTATGCACAGGCACTATAACCAAGGTCAAGTCTCTATATACAAGTACTATAACCAAGTTCAAATCTCCATGCATAGGCACTATTATCAAGGTCAAGTGTCTATGTGCAGGTACGATAGCCAAGATCAAGTGTCTATCACACATAGCACTAGAATATAATGCTACAGCCATTTGGCGTGTTTCATACCTAGATACCTCTCAGCAGTATTCCTCCGTCAGTCCTCAGAGCCATACGGCCTTCCTGACTTTTCTCTTGGCCCTGCAGTGGAACGCCTAACTCAGCCTAAGGACTTAAAATCACAGGAGAGGATTTAGATTTACTGCAGTAAAAGTGGAGTACAACTTAACTCAATACAGCTCAGTGCTGGTGTCTGTTTAGAAGGAGCCAATTAAATAAAAGAGATATTTATATCATTCTTTCCCCTCCATGTCCATCTCCAGATCCAGAACCCATCATGGATTGGCAGCAGCAGCGCAGCCTCCCCAGTACCTGGCTGTGTGGTTCCCTGTGATACAGTAGCCTCCTGCATGACCCCTCACCCTCACACTGCCAGTGGTGTGTCTGAGTTCCTGGGTGTGCCAAGCCCTGGGGGTCACATGGGCCAGACACACATGGGCAGCTTATTTGGCAGCCCTGGCATGGGCGGTGCCATCAACGGCTACGATCTCAACGTCGACCCTGATCGCAAGTCGTCTAGCATCGCCACGCTGCGCATGAAGGCCAAAGAGCACAGTGCTGCCATCTCCTGGGCAACATGATGTCTCGGCCCAGGATTCCTGCGCCGGAGGGACAGTTGTTTCATAGCCCAGCTCAACCGACAATACTAATGACAAAAGCAGCCAATGAGAAACCAAGACTAATGTGAGCAACAGTGACAGTTTAGGTCAGAGCATGTGGACCGACACACATGTCTGTGAGAGAGAGACATGAAAATGAGTTGCTCAGGGAAAAAACAAACAAACAAACTGATCCTTAATTCCTTTTTGAGACAGCAGTGGGGATGGTGGAGCAGTGCAGTAAACTTTGAGAGACAACTAATCTCCAGTATAAAGTGAGAGAGAGAGAGAGAGAGAGAG
The DNA here is from genome assembly GCF_902362185.1 of Chanos chanos. Taxonomy (NCBI): domain Eukaryota; kingdom Metazoa; phylum Chordata; class Actinopteri; order Gonorynchiformes; family Chanidae; genus Chanos; species Chanos chanos. Next base: position 36,246,977 of record NC_044495.1, on the reverse strand, counting down.
AGAGAGAGAGAGTAAAGGGAGAGGAGCTTAGTTTGGCACACAAAATTGACCCCCTCAGGAGAATGAACAATATTCAGAACCATTTTACTTCACCGGCCTTCGGACAGTCAGTAATCATGGAATGAACGTAACTAGAATGAATTACACATGATGTGTGTCAGTTCGTTATGTAATGTTTTTTTTGTTTTTTTTTCAATGAGTCGCACACCTTTGCTTGACTTTAAATGTTTGCATCTCCAAGGCAGCTTGGTGTGAGACAGCTGCATCACAGCAACTTTAGCGGCCCATCGACAGGGCAGAGATGAGCAACGCTCTGTTAGCATGTACGGGGGAAGGCAGAGAGAGAGTGCCTGAGACTGTCAGAGATTAAGAGCGAGTAAAGTCACTTCCTCCACTCCATCTCAAAACATCTCCTCGGGCCCCCTCCCGATGCAGGGCTCGACTTACAGGAAACGCTGTGTACCCACTCTGTCAGCTAGCAATAACACACGGGAGCAGCCCCCCTCAGCACCAGCTAGTTCAGCCAGCTTCAATTAGCCTTAAGCACCAAGCTAGAGTCAGCGGAGGTACTCACGCAAGAAGACATCGGCTGGCTTGTCACAATCTGCATGCAGATGGCAAAACACAATCAATCCGTATCGTCTTTCCGTGTGGATGGGTGTGTTGCTAACCCAAGCCTTGGAAGCTGTCTGATGCAAAGCTCAAACCAGATAGGATCTAAGCGTTACATAAAACAAACAAAAAACACAAATACAAAAAAATTCCGTGGCAAACAGACAGTGACACCATGGCTTACTGCAAGCAGAAACCAAAAAAAAAAAAAAAATCCCTGTCATTATAAAAGTAGAAATTCAATATATCAAAATTCAGTTATTGGGGCTCATTAGAGCAGATTCTCCTCCATCAACACTGACCATTCTCTGCATTGTCAAGAATAAAGGTAATGGCTTGATGTTGCCAGACCATTGTTGGAATGCAGTGAGACTGTTTTGTGTTAGCATGAGTGTCCCTCCCTGCCCTGTCACTGGAGCTGAGACACAGGCCTGACTTCATTAATTTCTTGGCTTAGTTTTGCTGCATAGGGCCTCCAGGCTCGGTGTTAAGTTTCTGCTCCTCCAGTGGAGGGCTCTGGAAGATAGGTCATTTCCCCATGCCTCCTGTCTCCCTGCGCACAGAGCACAGAACCGCATACAAGTCTGGGGACGGACCCTGGGCTCGACTAAATTATGGTTCACTGGGCGATTATCTGCGGAGAGAGGAAACTCAATTATGTTCCATGTTTTGGGCTTTTTATCAGATGTTGACAGGAGTAAAACAAAGCTGTTTTAAATTTAGAACCAAACCCCAATACTCAGTTTCATTTTTAAAGACTATCTCAAACTTTCCAAATGAGAACCACATTCTTCTCCCTTTGCTCTTAAAATCTCTGCAGCAAATGCTTGACCCAAAATCGTTTAAACAGTCTATCAATCACTGTCCCCTTTAGTGTAATAGTCAATTTATTAAAGCACAAGAAACAAGGCACACTAAGTTATTTTAGATCCAATACAGAAAGGAAAGCCCTACCTAATCCCCCGATATGGGGGCTATGTGCACTTTAAGGAATTCAAAAGATAATTCTGAAACAACAAAAAATCTCAAAGTTTTCAAAGTCGTAATGTTTAAGTACCCCTTATTCTTTCTTCCCTGTGAGGTTGTATTTGAGAGAGGCAGGCAGTTAAGTGTGCTGGTCTTTTTTTTTTTCTTTTTCGTCGTAGTAAACTCTCTGGTTGTCTCAACGCGCTGCTCATCTGAAACCACGTCCATTTCGATACTACTGAAACAGGCAGTTGAAGTTGTTGTTATCATTTTTTTGTATTTGTACGCTATTTTGTTTGTAAGTCATGTTGACAAGTTTGTGTAAATTTAATGAAGTATGGATTTTTAGTGTTAAACCAATACATGTGACAGTATAACTAATTTGTTTCAGTATAATATTAACCTTGTCTGATTGTTTTGTTTTTTTCTGTTGTTGAGTTTGACTAGACTGTATCCAGAATGATATGGATTTTTTTTTTTTGTGGCTTTAAGCTAGATTGCTCTGCTTGAAATAATACTTTTTTCTGCATTCTTGAATTATTATTATTATTATTTTTATGTCAACACAGTAAGTTATTGCTCTCCTGAGTGGTCACCACATGGTCAAAGTTGTTTGACCAGTCAAAGACTAACATAAACCATCACAATGAAGGACTGAACAGTTTCTAAATTCCAGAGACTTAAGCAAGGATTGCTGTGGTATGATAGTAATCTATGGTAACAAATGATAAAGCTTTGAGAAAAATTCTCAGGTTCTTATATCTGAAATTCTGTTACACAACTATTATAAGGAAAAAAATGAGACATTGCAATATGTTACAATCACACAACCACAGTTTCCTGGAGAAGGGAAACTAAAATTAATAATTAAAAAAAAAAAGTTCCCTTGCAAATATGACAACAGCTACAAAACATTATCAGAAATAATCAGCGTGTATTTAACATTTATCTTTGGTTGAGTGTGTATATTGTGAAGTTTGCTTTCCCTAAGAGCATTGACTCAGCACTGGGACCATGCTAATGAGGTCATGTTGTTGCGTGATGGGGTCTGATCATCTTTGAGTATGAGAACACTGGCAAGTCTAAGGTCTGGGAAGTGGGTACAGAGAGCATGTGTAAAACGATCCCCGGCAGCAAAAAGAGCTGTTCCCACTGATACCCTATGGGACTGTTCCCACTGACTCCAAATAGGCCACTATTTTTAAATGGTTTGGTTTGTGGAAAGTCAAAATCTTAAACGGTTTCAAGTATCTTACTCGGCGGCGATCGATATTTATATGAGACGACTCATTGATGCCAAATGTCAGACAACGGTAAAAAAAAAAATCTGCTTCATACGTCATGTAAGATGTTAAAAAGTGAGATAAAGTACTGGAGGCCTTTATTAGGAGCAAACTTATGTTGTTTTTCATGTGTGAATATAATTTGTGGTGGATCTAATATGAATGGACATTAATAAAACATGTCAAATGAAATCTGTGGATTTTTTTCTTTTGATAGATGACACACCAGTTTCTTTGATCTAGAGAGAACCAGTTCAGAGATCTATCAACGCTGGGGCTCGCTATTGGAACAGGGGTGTGATACTACGTCTCTATCAACAGTTACATAATGTACGGTACCACCTGTGAATATACTGCTCCCTACAGTGTCACTACGATGATCCCCTAATATGTCATTTGTCTTTTAAAACAAAATGGGAAAAATAAATGCACTGTAATCATGAATAATGTTTAAGAGACCTGTGTGAGCCTGAGCACCAGACAGTTCAGGTCACTTTTCACTTTCTGATCCTCTTACGTCCAAGAGAAAGAAAGAGAGATGACCGGGGACAGACACACACACTCTCTGTCAGACTGTCTCAATAAAGTCATAACCAAAGCCATTAAAAAACACTTAACTGCTGAAGATGACTCTTCCATCAGGTAGGTGGGTGCAACAGAAAAATTTCGGAGACTGTAATGTATAAGGCAAGAGAGGGAGGGGGGGGGGGTGAGAAAGAGAAAAACAGAGAGAGAGAAAGAGGGGGGGGGGGGAGAGAGAGAGAGAGAGAGAGAGGCTCTCAGTAAAACCAAACCCATTTAATTCCTTCACTTCAAACTAAGAGTGCGAAAAATCAAATAGGAACACCAAAATCTCACAATGTGATTTGGAACTCTCTTCTTCAGTGTTGTGCAACATTTTTGGGAACGACCCATAACCCAGAAAAGACAGCCAGCAAAATGCCTGTCACCCAATAAACCCTCCATTGGACTCTGACAGCTTTCCGGATGAGACTGGAGCTTCTCCAAATTAACCCATAAGGGAAAAAGGACGGCGATAGAATAATGTGTTTATCTCTTTTTCTTACTCTTGAAGTTGCTCAGTTCCTCTGCTGATCTTTTGTACTTTTTTGGCATGGGTGTCACTCTTAATTCCCCCATAACATGCACAGAAAAAAAACATACACACACACACACATAATTGAGGGAACCTTCTCTTTCCAATAAAAAATGTTCCTAAGAGAGTGGGAATGAGTAAGAGGTAGTAAGTTAAGAAAGTGCAGATGTAGACAAACTTTTCGGTTTGTCCCTGTGGAGATAAATAAAGGGGAATAGGGGAGCCTCATGATCCCATGTCTGTAACAAAGCTGAGCTAAGACAAGACTTAATTAAATCTAATAGGTCACACTGCTCCAGCCAGGCTCCAGTGGTACCCTTCATAAAATGGCCCATGGTTGAGGAACCATGAAAACCATTAGGGTACTTCAAAGTTCACCCTGTCGTAGCGTGGCCTTACTAAGATGCAGCGTCAAGGACATAATATCCAGTTACTGTGGCACTGTTTCTTCCACCACTTATTAAGAGGTATCATTAGGGCCGCCACTGTGGTAAATCACAATTACTATGAAATTTCTGTGACAGGTCTGAAATGGGTCATATTTTAGACATGACATTTAGAGCACTTACACTACTAAATGGTCCTGGTAAGACTGTGCAACAAAAATGAGGAGACTTGAAAAAAGGAGGTAATAAATCAAAAAGAATTGGATCTCTTTATCTCAGTGTGCAGCTAGTGATTGAGATATAGGGAATAATGAGGTGAGGATGGTAAGATTAGGTCTTTTGAGGTAAACGGCAGAACATTTAAAGTCACGTATGTTTTAAGAAACTCAAACTGACAGAGGATGCGTCTTCTCTCTAACGCTCTGCATCTACGTTAACAAATCCCTGTGTTCTTCACTTATTTGTAAATGTATTTGCCCAAGAAACAACGCTATGACTGATCAGAAGTATGCAAGGAAAATTACAAGACTTCTTGATGACGTTTATTCTTTACCCTAGCTCTAAGTGCCAGTGTGGCTAATCCAAAGTTCGTAGCTTTACCTTTGTTTCAAATGTGCTGGCATGTTATAGAATCTGGTCTTGCTTTAAAAGAACATCTATAGGCTTCAAGGTAGAGAAGACGAGATTATGAGCGTGTGTTATGACAACTGAGCTGTGGCAAAACAAGAAGGGAACGAGGATAAAGTGAGGGAGAGAGCGGGAGAAAGACAAGCAGGGATAGAGAGGCGCAGAATTTTGTGTTGTAAAGGTGACAAAAGGTGTCATAAAGGTGACAGAAGGCATGCACCATAGCCGCTCATGTTTGTAAGGAGAAGTCACAGAGGTCACAGACGACTCAAGGCATCGCTTTGGTATTCTGTCAGACAAGTTAGGTAATCAGCTAAACCCTAAACTGATAAATAACTGAGATCACTTACAGAAATATGGATGATCAAATCTCAACCATGTCTTACTGACATAACAAAGAGGACTAAATTTAGGGCTGACACACAGATATAGCGAGAAATGGAAATGGAAATGGAAATGAAGAGAGGGCAGTGTTGATATTTCCATAACTATGGTATAAAGAACTACAGGTGAGAAACCCAAAGGGTTTTAGTGTCTAAAAATATTGTATCACAGCACTGAGATTTGAGTTTGCTCATTCTGAGGTACTTTAGGGAGGCCCCCATGTGGTGCATTGTAAAACTGAGGATTTAAAGGCTTGAATTCCAGCTGTGTTATCTGCGGTCAAAAGTCTCGAAAAAAAAAAATGCATCTGGGCTGACATCACTCAGGTAACTGAGACAGAAGAGGCCCCGCCCATTCTCTGCTCCTCTGAAGCTGCAAAAAGAATCGATAGTGCTCTTGTCTATGTGAATTACACCTCTTGGCAATACGCTTAGCTCAGTGCATTGTCAGATGGCTGGGTGCATTTATATAGGCTGACATGACTATTGTGATTTTAAGGTTCTTCTGAGTCTGGTAAACCTACTGACAACAATTTCTCCCTCCTGACAATCATATTCTACCAAGCAAAACCTCACCCAGAATGATTTAATCACCTAACTATGAGATTATGTCATGAAGCCGGACAGAGTCTTTTTAAAGCATATTTTTGACCTAGGTCTACAGATCCCTTAAATGAGTTTCAGTGCATTCAAAAATCTGCGTTCAGACTTGAGATATAGACCACAAAATCATCTGTATCTGCACTGCCCACGACAGATCAGCCTTCACGCAGCTCTCGATGCTCTTAACGTCTGTTTTCAATTACTGCTCTCATGGATGTGGGTAAGATTTATGGAGTGCTCCAGCTTAGTCCAGTTCAGCACGCTCCCCTGTATAGCAAGCTCTCCTTCAAGAAGGTCAAAGGTCAGATACACAGCACAGTTAACCTTTACCAGAATCGTGCGTTGAGTCTCTCCCTCAAGCAGGTGATGAACAATGCAGGACAGATGATGGCAACCAGTACAATCAGAGACATGAAAAAAAGAAAAGCAACAGTGTGGATCATAATGAATGGTCAAATCTGGTGTGAAATTACTGCCATGTTCTGCGATGAATTACTGCCACGAATATAAGTGCCGCCTCAGTCATACTTTGAGGCAACAAAATCTTACCGTCACTCATTTCCTCTGTGGGCCTTCTCTCATTCTCTTATGCATCTAGGGCTGAGATAATTAATACTTGTTTCTTGAACTTTCTTGAGCTTAGAGTTGTCTCATCTTTTCATCTCTGAGACATGAATCAGATGCTCTCATGCCCACTAACGATGAAAAGGAGAGTATTTGCACCAAATGACTGACTCAAAGTCCCGAGGGTACATCGTTGGGACCTATTCTGAGCCCGCTAATAGAGAAACTGCTTCAAAAAAGATGTTTAACTACTCTCTAAGCAGAGTGTCTTATGAAAAGCTGGCCTCTGTTTCTTTTACTTATGTGCACAAAGCAAAGCTAGCTCTGTTGAATCAGCTTCCCGAGACAGCACAACAGATTTCACTTAAACTCAGCTCTATGATTGTCACTGTTAGAAGAAAAGTCTCCTAACAGTGTGACTGCAGAGAAAGTCATGCAACAGAACATGCTCTAAGAAACATCTTGTCCTGGTGAACTATTTGCAGCCCCAGCTCTGTAATGGTGGCACAGCCCCCTAACGTCATCAGACTCCATTAGGGTTCACTGATACTGTGGGACAATTTAGGGACAAAACCTGTCATCCCAGCAGGGCCACAAGCCAGACAGCTACAAGACTCCCACTGTTAAAATAACCTCTTTGACCACAATTCTCAAATCGCAGTGTAAGAACTTTCCCTCTGACAATAAGAGACTTTTACATGGAACGAAAGCAGAGCAAAAATAGAACAAAACAAGTAAAGGCAACATCTCCTTACAGACCAACTTCTTGAGCGTTTGTCCTTGGGGATTGATCTGCTTTCTGTAACTCTGTCTTTTTTCTCTTCAAATTCCGATTAGACCATTCTCACCTCTATCAAAATGGCGAGTTCCACTATCATGTTCTTTGATGTGGAGCCAAACTGTTTATTCACTGGTGGGTTTGCTATTGCAGCTGTGTGTATAACTGAGGTTTAGCACCTTTCACGATGAATAAATCTGGCAACAAGCGATATTTTATATAGAGAGTTTCTAAATCCATTGGGAGTCTTAACAAGAAATATATCAACATGCACTGAAAATTTCCTCTCTGAGTGGAGTCTGGGGTGGTAGGACTAAAACATATTGACCCCCCCACCCCATTTCCTTTTCTAAACCCCTGACACATTACCTCTGACAGATTTGTTTTTCTTATTTTTCCAGAAGATATGAGTGAAGAGTTATATGCTATGAAAGTTAACTAAAGTCCCCCTTATACAGGTGTCAGTTTCTAAAAGTGTCTAATGAATACTTTTACTAATGATCTAATGTATCTAATGAATACTATTAATGAATATTAAATGACACAAAGAGGATTCCCATCCATAACAACTCTAACTCCTAAAGACAGCCATCTTCGGTCATGCTGTTCAAATAAAATCCTAATTAAATGTGTGATGTTTTCTGTTAAAATTGCCCAGACAGAGAATCAAAGTTCAGAATGCCCCAGCAAGTCCATCCCAGAGGTGCCAAAAGATGAAATGAAACTGAACTGGATGCTACTGGGGACTGATTGAAGGGCATGGAGCTTGGTGTTAATGAGCAGCGTGTGTGTGACTCGACCCAAACTGCGCTCTGGGGAGTCGTCCTAGGCGTACACTATAAAGGCAGAGTTTAAGGGCCAAGGGCCGAGCATCACGATTTAACAGCTGCTTAACACTCCCCAAGCCCTTGATCTGAATCAGTACGACATATAGGACACAGAGGGTCCTGCACCATGAAACAGAGCTGCCACTGCCACTACACACATTACACTCCAGACTCAGACCAGACCAGACCATTCTGACAATAACGCCTCTGAAAAGGAAAGGGACATGCTGTTTCAATTTGAACAAGGTGGAATAGTCAGGTCTCACGATTCAAGATTTGAAGTTGAGGAGGTCATTGGAAGTAGCTGCCTAATAATGCATCAACGTTTTATCAGTGCCAGAAGTGTAGCAACAGTGAGAGATTTGGATCCGGTTGAGTTATGCACTGATCTACTAATTGCATTGGCAGTATTACCCAAACCTTCAGCCAATAAAGAACTATTAGACTGAGAAAATAGTGAGGAAGAGTTGTAGAGAATTGAAAAAAAAAAAGCATTATGAAAAGGACTAAAAGGACTTTCTGAAAATGAATACACTTCCTGTGATTTTTTTTTATCAAACTGATGGTCATTTGATTAAAATTAAATAATATATATTTGCTGACACAAATATGTGGAAATAAATATATTTATTCCCTTAAATCTGTGAATCTAAAATTGACTTGCATCCTTCCGTTGTTACTTAAGTTCTTTTACATGTTTCAGCAAAAAAGGTAGATATGAGCATATATACCTACAATTTTTTACTTATTCAGATGGTTTTAAGACCCTCTTTACCATTACTATAATACATAACTGAGGTGTAAATAACACACAAAAGATATAAAAGGTTACACTGATGATTAACAGAGTGCTATGATTCTGGTTGAGGCATGTAGTGGAAGGGCGCCACCTTCTGCTGTGATATCTATACCACAGGAAATGAAAGCAGAGACAAAATCCAAACTTTCTGAAGTTTCAGACGTACATAGTCTCTGTACATTTTCTGTATAAGCATGTAAAATAATAATTGAGGTGTTGCATTGTTTGAAGAAAGAAAGACTATGTGTTCATATTTCATGTTTATATCTCCTTTGTATATCTCCTAGACCTCAGTTATTATTTTGTGGATATGTACAGACAAAAAATAACTTAAAATTACCCAGACTTGGAATGGTTTGATCATTGTTTTTTTTAAGTCTTGTACACCCAGAGGAGTCCAACACTATTCTTTTATATCAAATATTGTGTTATTTTTTATCACAACTCATCCTGACTTTTCTGCATTGAATTACCATATACATATTTATATATGTCATACAGATTAAAAAGACCTATTCTTACCCAGCACGAGGCCTTACACAATGTATGTTATGTGTTTGGTAGTGTTTTAATTTGTTCAAACATGAAGCCAGACAAAGAGAAATAATGTCATGAATCTGTGTTAGCTAGCACTCTTGGTTACCCAGCTTTTATGAAAATAAACCACTGTGGGATTGTGCTGGCCCCTCCTCTCTGAAACAGGCCCACATCTTCCTTCACCACCCTGTCATGGTTTGTTTTCATATAACTGCATAGCCTGTCAGGACTTATTTCTAATGAAACTGCCTAAATCTCTATTTTCAGGTCTGTTTTCAAATTTTCTACTTTAAAAAAATAAAAAAATCCACAGTGTCATATTCATCTACCACAGAGGATCCTAAGATTATTTGCTTGTTAATTCAAGAAATCCAGTGGCAGCTTCTTGCAATGAGCTTATTTTCTAGAATAACCTAGAGAGACCCAAAATTACATTGATTCTCCATGCTATTTATGGTTGAGGCCTCATCCACACTGAAGTTCCAACTAAATAGCTATTTTTGAAGATTAAGGATAATTTTCCCCATAATGACATATTTGAGCTATTAATCAACAAACAATGTTCACTTTCTTGGATCTCTAACCTTGGAAATCTGCTATCTTGCCTCCCAGTGAACTATTTCCTGTTTGCACAGTTGCACATCATCCTGTTCTGTATACTATGGTGACCTATTTCCTGTCACATCATACATCTGGTAGGTGTGTATTTGGATACTCTTGTCATCCTCCCTTCAGTCTTTTTGCTCTTGAGGTTATGGTGTTCAATGACATTTTATGATTTACATATTTATTGAGAACTCATCAGAACCATGTGGGACATTTTAGTTACTGATGGTCTGCTGATGTGGTTGACACTGACAGTGATACAATCAGTCTGACCCTATAACTGAGAATATCTGCTTCATTTCTTTAAAGTCTGCCCAGTCAGTGAGGTGAAGAGTCAGTGAAGGGATATATGGTGATGAGAGGGCTATACACTTCAGATGCCAAATCAAAGAGGTATGTTTGGAGAAAAAAAACATGATGTACACCAACATGTCCAAATGAAATTTTCCATTCATGGGCTTGACAGTCAAGTAGGTTTCGAAAGGTCAGTGGACAAAATAAAAAAATGAAAAAATGCCTGTCTGTTATTTTCTGCCAGTTTACTTCAAATTGAAAAAGCTTTGAATGGAATGTACACAGACCTTCAGCTTCAGAAACAGAAGAGCTTGCAACAAAATACCTCAAAGACTTTCCAACGTCAGGTTTTTGTCAAACACCACTGCATGAATGATGTCATCAAGCTTTCCTTCCATCAACCCACTTTACACGAAGCCCTAGAGATCAAAGCCCTTGAGACATGGGACATGCAGCAGAACAAAGCCTTCAGAGATGTCAAAAAAGGAGATTGGTTCACCCACAATTCCCCTTAACCTGAAGAGTGAAAATATTGTGTCAACTGTTACTCTCAACTGTTACTCTCACCTACCTGTCTGACAGTAACAAATGGATGGTGGTGATGAATCGTGGATGTATCCAGAAGTATAATCAGCAACAGAAATCAAGTTTGGGAGGAGAAAAAAGTTCTTGGTAAAGCCTGGCCCAATTTGTGGCTGAGTGTGGATCTACAAAGTCTGGAATTCACAGTGAGTGCAGACAGCAACAAGATGCTTTTCGGATTCTTGGATTCTAGGACTCTAAGAACCATGAAGACCCACTGGCAAGAATTCCCAGGTTTAGACTCAGACCCTGAGATGAGTCACATCCAGGGCAAAGAGCTGATTTGCTGGTTTCTAATCATGTTGTTCCATCCGGTTAGGCTCAGTTTCTTCTGATGAATCAGGGAAAACCAGATCCAAGCTGAATGGTTCTGAAATTCCAGACACTCTCCTCTTCATCCCTCAAGGACTCATGGACTTAGAGTACAGATCCCCTCATCTTCAGACCCCCACCCCCGACTCCCACCATCATCAAAACTGTTCATCCGTCAGTTTTGTTGTGGCACCTGTGGTATTTTTTGTCATCTGAAGTAATTTACGTAACTCTTTACAATCTGTCCTCTGCTGTCCATTTCCCTTTTCCTCAGTGCTCACAGATCAGGTGTTGGTACAGATCTGTCTATGGTTAAAATCTTGAGCCTTTTGCAAGAGCTAACAGATGATGCAGAACTTTCATGGATTTTGTTCCACCTCTGGCTTCAGGCTGAATAGGCTAACACTTGACAATAAAAACCTTAAGGTTTGGATTTCCACTGATCTTCCTTTTTCTATATCCCATGTAACCCTATATTTTCAAATAAAAACTCTGTCTCAAGGTTCAATATGAGTGTCAAGCCATGTTAAAACCTTCAGATCATAACATGGCTTGTTGCCTGTCTTTTTTTATCTCACTACTTCAGAGGTAGCTATCAGCTCCATTTCCTTGCCAAATTTCTAACTTCACAGACTTCCATCCCCTGACACTCAAAAATTTGTCAACAGGCATTCTTGCTTCCCTTGCATACATAAAGAAATCAGTGTATCCAACATATCAAGCAATGCAATATTGAAGCATTTGGATTGCCGGTCAGTGGGAGATATGATGTTCCATCCTAAACATAGCAAAAAGCTCTTTTATTAACTGACAGAACCCAATATCCCTTCCTTGGTCCAAACCCACCATTTTGAGCACAAAATAATGAGTGAATTTTTTCCCCCACAGCATTTGTATTTACGATTACTTGTAGTCTTGTTTAGCATATGTGGTGTAATGATCAGCAAAAAATGAAGGTTCCCAAAGTTCTTAGTTCAAAGTACTGAATTCCCAGTCAATGTTTTTTTTTTTTTATCATAGGACTGCAGCCCCACAGTTGCTGATCTAAGGGCTGGCTGACTCGGACAAAATCTTTAACAAAGCTTTGGTAATTCCATGTATTTTTCAGTAATGAACCCAAAGCCGATACATGTTCAGGCCTAGCCCTCAAAATCACAGCCTCTGTCTTTGACAGTTTGTTGGAGTCCCTTCTCGTGAGACAATATGTTCAACACAACTGACAGATGTCCTGCAAACTTGAGCTTTGTCCAACATAAGCTCTGTGCCTTTGGCCAATTCAACACTTTTCTTCATGCTCCTCTAAAGTCTTGCCAAAAACCAATAAGTTGTCTAAGTACTTTGAGTATGTTCACATCTATAACCATCTTTTCCATAAGCCACTCAGAAACAGCCGCGGCTCACATACCAATTGTGATATTTGTTTGAACTGATAGAAAATCTGTTAGATAAATAATTACAGTTTTCTCATTGTCCTCGTCACTCAAGGGCACCTGAAGCACACCAAACCATTGATCTCAATTTAAACAGGACAGTGCATCTTCTATATGGTACACAATTTTTGATGTAGGATGGTCTGCATATTCAGTGTCTGTCAATTTACACATTTGGATCGTTCAATTCCTTCTTCTTACCATGACTTACTGTGAGGTTTTTGGACTCATACAATCCCCTCAAAATCTCTTGAAGAATGGTTCTCAATCTACATCAGGACCTTTGTTCCATCTCGCCCACAATGGTCTTTGGGAAAAGGATATTTGGTGACTCTGCCACCGTGTGGCAGAAAGTCACAAGCTGGTCTCTTTTAATATGTGGCTACTGGATGATGGAATGAGTTGCCAAACTGCAGAGTCCCTCACACTTTTCAAGAAGTGCCGAAAGACTCTTCTGCAAGAACTTTACCACCAGATCTGTGGGCTAACCCACTCCCTCACAACTGATCCCTTACATGTCGACTGATAGTTCAAATGACTTACATATCAGTGTCTGGAATTAATCAGTGCTTATTTTTGATATACTCTCTCTTTAACTGCACATTATATCTTCAGGTTATGGTGCAGCAAACCTGTTTTGTTGTTACTGTGGTAGTGTAGCTGTTTTGTCAATTATTGTTTATAGCATCCTACCTATCAGCACTGCTTCAACCGTCACTCTGGGCAATCGCCTCTTCTCTTGCATTTTTCTCATTAGCACTTCTAGCTGTCTTCTACCTGAGCGTAACTTACTCTTTTAGCTCCCTCAACCAGTAACTTTTCTTGTACTTGTATATGGTCAATCACTGAACTTGGCCACGGCACTTCCACCACAGCCAGCTCTTTAATTGCTACTTGATTGGATTATATTTTGCTTAACGTGGAAGTGACTTTGGATAAAAGCATCTGCTTAACTTGGAAGTGACTTTGGATAAAAGCATCTGCTAGATGAATAAATGTAAATTACATATGTACAAAATCCCTCCAAGAGTGATTCTCAGGGTTCTCGGTGACCTATACTTTTGCTATGTACTATGACACCCAAAATCAAACTCATGCAATTAGAAAACCTCTTTCTTTTCAGTCATCTCGGGGACTTCAAATTCCTGCACATCTCTGAGTAAAGACCGCAAAATTTTACTGTGCAGCCTGTTGGTCCTGTTTTTGTACAAGGTGGACATCAACTTTTTAACTCTTCCCATGAGGGTGTTTGTGGTAGACAATGTGGATAACTGTTTCTCTATTTGACAATGCCTCCTTCTAAAACGTCTTGCATTAGCTTCATAAAGGTTTGATTATGGTGCACTCTTCCTAAACTACATCACCAGTCACGATTCGTCTGAAATGGATGCAGTTTACCTTGCTTAGCTCTGAGCCTCCCTTTCTAACAACAGCATACAAAACCTTGTCTAGCAGGTTTGCTGGAACCTGACGATGTCAGACGCTAGACTCCCAACAGTCTGAGGTTTGTTTCTTACAGTAATCTGAGCTCTCTCTTTCTTCTAGCATGTGCATCATTTGCTTTGCCCAGCTGTCGTACTCTTCATCTGTCTCTACTTTATTTCTGAAAACAAGAACCATTAACAGTACCTTTTTTGTGTCTCAACAAGCATTAGTTGACACTATTCAACCATCAAGCTCATGCAACCTAGTGACTCAAGAAATTCTGGTGAGATGATTATTCATGGAATAGACTTAACTTGAAGTCATCCAATCCTGTTCACTAGTTTAGACTAGACTTCTATATGGAAGCCATACTAACTGCTTTAATGATTTGGTGTAGACCTATCTCCATAGAACTCCATTTGATGGTGACAAACATTTTGTAGTGATGGCTGACAGACAAAAAAGTCAAAAGTTCTAGTCCTGCATTGTACAGTGTGAAGAAACAGTGTCATAGTTTCCTGCCAAACTTTTCAAAATCAGCCTTATGTGAAGCACATGATGAATAGGAACATAGCATCACGTTAGGAGATTATCATCATTTAGGAATAATAGTCCTGGAGTTTTTGTCATATTTTTGGTTTTTCCTTTCGAAATTTTCTTAAATCCTTTTGTGCGTTCACAATTTGTTCTGCATGTCAGAATATTATGTAAATACATTTAGGTGAGAACAAATGAATTGAACATTTTCTGTTTTCAGTTTTAAGAATGTGAACTCCATAGCCAGAATGAGCTCCGGATGTGGTTGCATCTGTGAATATTTTTGACTCGTTTTCTTGATTTTGAGGACTGTGTGACCGATACTTGTAGCCAGTGTTTAATTACACTCAGAGTTCTGGACGTTACATCAGTACCATTGAGAAAAAGTTGTATTATTTTGAAAATTGTGCCCAAACAACTGAGAAAACTGTAAGCAAACCACAGTTAAATGTAGTTTGTTGTTGTGTGTGTGTGTGTGTGTGTGTGTGTGTGTGTGTGTGTATCTTCACTTCTTGCATAGTCCACTCATAGGGGTAAAACTTTTTAATAAAGAAATTATTATAAAATGATGTGTTTTCAGTGAAACAACATTCGGGATGACAAACGATTATGTTATGGCAAAACATAACACACAAATCTCATACCAAGTTCATATCTCAGGATCTGACAGTTCTTATCTTCTTTCTTAACTTATCTTCAGTTCTGTCATGGGACCTTTGAATCATTTTACAGTACATTTTGTTGAATGAGCCCAAGCACCTGCTGTGGCATAAAACAAAGTCAGACAAAAACTACATTAGAGAATTATTTAATGTCATCTTTTTCTAATACAAATGCATACACATATTTTTTCCCGCTAAATCACATACAATCACTATAGCAATGAACATCACAATACAAGAAATAAAAAGCAACAGATGTTGGCCTTCAAGCTTTGGGTATAGGGAAGGGACACACACACACACACACACACACACACACACACACACACACACACACACACACACACAGAGGAATAATTCTCAACAAAGATTTACAATACTGTACAGCATTAAAGAAACGCTTCCTTGACATGGAATGAAGAATGTGGTGGCAGTAAAAAGGATGAGAGTTTCAGCCAAATACTACTAACACAAATCAAATGTCTATAGAGCCAAGCCAACTTCACTCCATATAAATATTCTTCATCCAAAAATCAGTGCAGTGCCCTCTACTTTGTCTTCTTCTTCTTTTTCTTTTCTTCTTCCCATCATGCTTCATGCAGTCTGCTTATGACCTGGTTCAATTCACACCACGGCTTCATGACGGAGAGTTCACATAACCTCTGTCACACGTTATGGGTTGTATTTTTTTTTTTTTTTATTTACTTATTTATTTTTGTTAAACCTGTGTTTTTGTGTCTACCACCTAGTACCCCAAAGGTCCAGCTGTGAAGTACAGGTCATTTAATCATGGACAGTTCATCAATTTTGCAGATATAAAGTGGAACAAAATTTTTTTCTTTTTCCTTCTCAAAATTTCTTTTTCCAATCAAATAAGCTTTTTCTTGTCTCATCATTTGGTGATTTCCCTTTAGAAAAAAAAAAGTCCTCTGGAGTGTTGGGTTTACTGGATCCCCCTGAAGAGGCACATAGCGAAGACCATGGCAAAGAGCTGTGAGGAAATAAAAAACACAAAGCAAAGCTTATTCATCTCATCCCAAATACTAACATATATTTCTACCTCACAAATATAAAGGATCAAAAGGTTATAGAGGATATGAAATATGAATCCTCCTAACTGCAATCAGTGCACGATAGTTATAACGTGTAAAAAATAATGCATCGGGCAAAAATTGTGCATTGTGTTATTCAATCACACACAGGTATTAAAAATCTCAGTGAATCCATTGTTGTGTGACCATCAGTACCCACAAGATGGCAGTGTCACTCTGTGAAAGGACAGGCTAACTGCACAACGTTCCTTCTAGATTGGCAGCAGTTAAGAAGTGCAAAAATGTACTCGGTCTTGCACATAAACATAAAGCACAAGCATATGTGGAAATTAATTAACACCATCTTACCTCAATAGTGAGTACCACAATGGCCAAGGCTCCAGCCACATAAATGTACATCTCAAAGTAGTCCACTACTGCAGAGTAACAGCCCTGTCACAACACACACACAAAGAGGGAAAAAAAAACCTGTCAGCACTATAGCATTAGACCACAAATCTCGACATGCCTGTTTGTCATCGGTAGAAGATTCTTCACTATCCTCCACTGAACACGAACACAAACACACACACACACAGATGCACACATGCACGCACACACACGCACACATACACGCACACGTACGCATGCACCCTCTCACACACACACACACACACACACACACCGCAGAAGCGTTCATTTGGCGCTGAGAACATGAAAAAGCACTAATCGGCACTAGAGAAGAGTGGCGCCTCTGAATCCTCGCTGCATCCAGAGTGTTTCTGCTCTAGTTCATTTCAGGTGGCGCGTGTTTGACTGCTAACGGGGAAACTGGAGAGGCAAATGGACAGCAGGATAGAGAACCAACCTTGTTGTTGCGGAACTGCATATTCCCCTTGAGGCATTCTTCCTTGCTGATATAGGCCACGTCTCCAGGGTGAATATTCCTACGGCAACAAGCCAGGGGCACTACGTCCTTAGGGTTGATGACCTTGAAGTTGCTCCCCTCAAAATCCTCAGGGCTGTTCACCCCACAACAGTCAAACTGTGCCACAGAGAGAGAGACAGAGAAAGAGAGGTGTCAGTTCTATGTATTGAGTGACATAACGTAAACATGGCTATCAGTGCCGTACAGTGAACTTCTCCAATCGCATGTAGAGCGATTTCCAGCAAGTGTAACTGCTAGAGTATCTCGATTATTGTGAAACATTCTGTCACTTACCAATTCATCTCAATCTCTTTAATTCAGATTTTTTGGCAGAAGAAAACGAAACACAAATCATTCCCTTGAACTCATCACTAATGTATGCTTGTGTTTGTAGAGTGGCAGACAAGGCCTTACTGTGTTCATGATGGCGTTCCATGTGGAGGTAAAGACATCGGTGTTGTTATAGCCCTGGTAGTGCTTCTTCAGTTCCTTAGTAAAGTATTCTCTGGTCAGCTGTGTGAACAATAATGAGAAGGTATGGGTGTTCCTTTTCATATCATCAAACTAAGTCTGAATATCAGGTGTTTAATGATCTGTTTCTCACTCACGTGCTCTCGGAAAATGAAGGCCAAAATGGCAGCAGCCAGCTCCGCAAGGAAAATGATTAGGATGAGCATGAAGAACTGAGAGAGAGAGGGGTGGTGGGGGGATGTGTGTGAAACAAAGAAGTACAATCACAGGACTCATTTCTTTCTGTTTACTTGCTGGTCAAAACAAAACATATAAAGGTGAGGCACACAGTTTTCTGTTTGCAAAAACACATATTTCACTGTATCATATTTCCCATGGCAATAAAACACGCACACGCACACGCACACACACACACACACACACACACACACACACACACGCATACACGTCACTCACAAAGAGCAGAAGACACTTATTTTCCCGGATGGCTCCACAGCATCCCAGGAAGCCAAGTAGGAACAGCATGCCTCCCATGGCTAGAATGATGTAGACCCCGGTGAAGAGGAGGGGGTTGGCTGCCACAATCTCCCTGAATCCAGTGGGGTCCACAAGCACCCACACCCCCACACCCAGGAGGAAAGAGCCACCAAGCTGAGAAAGAGGGGAGAGAGACAGAGAAACCAGATAAGAATACTGAGTAGATTTTAAAAGAGGTGGAGATACAGAGAAGGAATCCAAAAATCACTCTGCTCAATTTCTGGTTTGTCTAAGAAATGGGCTAAGAAAAGATACATTGAAGATGTTCAGTGCTGCTCATATGGAACAAATATTGCTTGCGTCTTGTGGAACTGCTGATATTTGTTTATGGGTTTGTGTGTTCATGTGCGATGGTCTAAACAAAGAGTAAAAAGGACAGTACGGTTTACTTTGCAGGAGTGGGAATTGGAACAATTTTTAGAAATCACACTTTTCTCAGATAAAATCAACTCAAAGTTAAATGGTGGATTCTGACAAGAAAATACAAATAGCTTGGCAACACTCAGCCAGTGCCCTGAACAGAGGATTAAAATGAGAGCGGGAACCCATTTAAGGAGAGGGCTAGTGAGTGAGAAAAGCGAAAGCTGCCAAAGATGAAAGGATGGGGGGAAGGGGAGAGCTGGTGTGTATGTGAGGAGTCTTAGCACTACAGTTACAGACACAGAGGTGGGGGTTGGGCTGCTGCTCTGTTGCTCTAGCTGGTTTCCTCTCCCTCACTGCTATCCGCTACCTGTCAAAGTAAAGGCATTCTATACTACACAATACATCACATACACACACACACACGCACACACACTCGCACAGGACTGAGCAGCTGACAGGTTGGTGATTAAATATCTCCAGGGTGTGTGTGGGTTTGTGTGTATCTCTTTGTCTGTGAGTGAGTTTGTGTGTGTGGAATGGGTGTTGCGATAAAATGGTTCACACACACACACACACACACACACACCAACAACAACTTCTTTTGGTTCTAAGTCAAATCTGAAAACATTTTTCAGAAATGCTGCATTTATGATATCAGGCTGGGACAGACATTATTATTTCACTCTTTCCACAGTAAATGCAGTATAACGGAGGTCTCGGTAAATTTCAGCTGGCAATGCAGTTTAAGCTATACTTTGATAGTGACACCTACAGCAGATAGTTCTGGGATATTTTTTAGTCTGGCTGAGATATCTATATGCAGAGCAAAGATTGCTGTCTTTACCAGTCTTAGCCTGAGTGCTTTATCTGTGAGGATAATTCACTCCATCAGAGTAGATCACACAGTCTCACCCTGATGCCCCTGGTAATACTCCCAGTCGAGACCAATCACAGGCCCAACATTAAAGGTGTCAGAGCAGACAGCTGATCAAAGCACCGCTTGACAGAATAAAGAATCGCCCTTCCTTTACACTTTCTCGTTTTGCTCTCCCCCATCTCCCTTTCTCTCTCTCTCTCTCTCTCTCTCTCTCTCTCTCACACACACACACAGAAAGTGGAGAAGAGCTAAAAATTAGCCGATGCGCCTGAGTCTAATTGTTCACGGCTGACGAATCAGAGATTGGCATAGAGCAATAATCCATTTCACAAATGCTTAAATGAATCAGAATGAAATGAAAATGAATGTCAGAGTGACTGTTTTCAGGACACTTTTTTTTTTTTTTTTAAACTGCCCTATTTCTATTTTGGTATTTTGATAGATGTAGTTATTTAAATATTTTCATTACCTCTGGCTAGATGTTCAAATCAGTGTTTGAATGCATATTTATTAGCACTACAGCTACAAAACACTGCATTATGGTGCCAACAGTCAGACACCAACTAACCAACACCTGCTGGCTAATGGTCATCAGTGACTTCAGTCATTCAATAACAGATATCAGAAATGCTATGGATGTGTCAAAGTGAGTAGCAGGAAATACTTACGAAGATAAGGAAGTTAAAAACAAACATCAGGTACTTGATACAGCTTAGACAGTCACCCTCCATGGATGTGCCTCTCGCTGAAGCTTCTCCGTGCCCCTGTGAGAAAAAAACAGCACATGTACATCAGTAGAGAGCCCTGTTATTTAACTATTAGTTATTTAACTACACACACACACACACAAACACGCATGCACAGTTACACTCACACACGCACACACACAAAGACAGAGGAAAGAGAGAAAGAAACAGCAAGGAGAACTACATTGTACAATTGCCCTTTGCATTAGATAGCAAAGCAAAGAGGCACACTCACAAATAAACATGCACAATCTTGGTAAATGCTACAAAATATCACATCTACATTACATCTGTGCAAAGCTTCACGAATAGAAATAGTGAAACTACTATTTTCGGGTCTCAGCTGTTACTCCTTCTCCTGTAGAACAGAAAAAAAAAACTATGCAGAGCTTTGCAGTCAGCATAGTCAAGCTCTTGGGCAGTTTCAATGGGATGTGCATTGGCGACAAAGGAAAAGCCTTTTTTCTGCAAGACCCCGTGTGTTTTAGTGCACTTTAGCAATATGAGCCCCAAGTCCTCATGTGAATTACAAAAGAAACTGAGGCTGTTTTTTTTGGGGTTTTTTTCGTTTTTCACCCAAAGCCTGTGCTTCCCTTTTAGTGTAATGAATGAGGGGAGATCCTCATGTTCCAGTAGAGCCATCCCTCTACCTGATAAAACACTCTCTATGATGAGGGCCTATTAAGGCAGCACTTTACTCTAATGAAACTGGAGCTCTTCCATCAGAGACCAGTCATAATCTGGATTGGCCCAGAACCTGCCAACACTCACACACCATTACATAGCTATCTGAGAGGGTCATCCAAAACAGAGAAAAATGTGAGAAGTGTAATACCATAATGCGTGGTCATCTAGTTTCAGCTAAATCCATGTGGCCTTGAACGGATAGCGAACTCTCCTGAATAAAACTGCACGGTGAACGTCAGTAACTACACAGCTACAAGTTTATGGAAGTGGTGTTAAAGCTAACGAACCTCCTTCTGGGAGACGCAGCTGTTCTACCTGAAACAGTACACACATTTAAACGCATAAACACTACACACGTTTAAATGAATAAACACTACACACGTTCTGCTGTTACGGCTTCCAATAGAATTTTTCAGAGTGCAAAATGTCATACATCAAACTGCACAAAAAGAAGCCAACCACAAACTACAAATTCATGGAGGAAGTGTGAGGTTTAACAGGTTAGGGTTTTTTGAAGTAAAATGCAAATTACACGTTAAGGTGTTACAGCTTTCTGAAACTGTCATACATAAAACTGTAAAAAGAAAAAGAAAAAAAAAAAAAGAGAGAAATGAACCAAAAAAAAAATATGTATAGAGATTTACTTTTTCTAAAGAACAAACTACACTGCCTTAAAATGCACAGATATAATCACCAACCAACCCACCACAATCTACATACTTCTATTGTAGATTAAAATTTCTATGATTTTAGCAAAAAAAATTGTATAATTGTATGTATGTGTGTGTGTGTGTGTGTATGTATACAAATACAATTTACATACAATTTCCTATATATATATATATACATATATATATATACACACACACACACACACACACACACACACACACACACACACACAGTATTTATACACAATTTGATATATATATATATATATATATATATATATATATATATATATATATATTTTACACACACACAATTCAATCTACAATTTACAAATTATTCAATTTATCAACCGTACAATGGTAAATGTCAAACGTCAAACACTCTTTCAAGGCAGAAAGGATGGGGGGGGCGGGAGTGGGCACTCCTTTGGAGATGCAGCATTGAAAGTAGACTAATCCAGTCTGAAAACTCCTGAAAAAGTATTTAAAATGACTCATTTTCTGTGCAGACTTTTTTTTCTCCTTTTTCTTTGACAAAACATCATCCCATAATGTCCAGGCAAGGGCCATTCACTGTAAAATCAGGATGGAGCACTCCCCAGGTGTTCTGATCCACGGTTGTAACGGATCAATAGACCTTGAAGCAGCAGACACAGCCTCATGCTCACAGCTGGAGCGGGTCTGGAAAGACGTCAGAATTCACTGTTCTTAATTAATGCGACGACTTCAGCTCTAACTCTCCTCCCCTGAGCTGCAGGGATAGACTTAGAGGTGATCTGAACCTAAATTAATCCTTTCGATCATCCTGATACGCCTAGATATTGATTATTTTCCCCTAAGTGCTGATAGAACCCTTGGGGCTATTACTGTTTTAATTACACCTTCTCTAAAGAAAGAGAGAAAAGAAAAAAAAACAAAACATAAGTCTGTTGAGGGAGGCTTTAATTGGGATTTGAATAAATTAACGCACAACAATTGTTGGTCGACTCTTTCCTTTCTTATTTTTCTCAGTTATCCGTGTGAATTGGAAAACTCCTTTTAAAATCTGGGTGTTGGGATATCTGGTCGTCTGAAGGTAGAGAGAGTTGTGGTGTTTTTGAGTGTGTGTTTCTAAAAGCCTAGGTGTAGTTCTGGAGGCCTCTGTTTTTTCTGTGTTAAAACACAACCGCTGTGCTCGGCTGCTTTACAGTGCACGGGGGATTAATATATGTCTCCCAGTTGGAGCACTCTGGTGTAAAGCAGCTCGCCCCAGTATAAATCAAAACGCCAGTGGACCCTACCCTAGTCTGCCCAGGAGAAAGTGCAGAGCGAACAGAACGGAATTTCCCACGGCACTGCAGCCCTCATTGATCAGACACAGCCAGGGAGATGGGGAAGGGACCATGCAGATACACACAGACCCCTGCCGTAGTGCCCCTCACACACATACACACACACGCGATATGCCCCAGACCAAAGCACTTGACTACTGACAAAACACAATTACACAACAAACCACATGATGACTGACAGGGGCTCAGATCATCTCTCTGTGGGTGGAGGGCCTCTGACGCTGTGGCTGGAGCTCTAATGCTCTGAGGTGTGAGACTGACGCTGAATCCAGCCAGCTGAGGGAGGAAGAGGGAAAAGGAAAGAGGGCAAGGACACTGTTGACAGCTCAGGGTTCAGACATGGCAATGATATGGTAAGTATACAGACAGGACTGGTGAGGTACTACACACACACACACACACAGACACACACACACAGGGAGACACACACACACACACACACACACACGCAATATTAACTGTGTCCTAAGGTATAATCTAGTGACTACTGACACACTTAGCTCCACTGTTACTCTTTAACTTTACCAGTAAATGGCTTTACCAGTAAAATCACGTTAAAACACGAGGCAGCACATGACGAGCTGATGCGTCGAAGATTTATGACTTTAGCCTCGGCAAAAAAGTAATAGTATTTGCTGCATGCCTTACTGTAGCTTACTGTAGAAAATGTGGATGTGCACATTTTTAGTATTACACTCAGTGTCCTTCTTCTTATGGACAGCATGTATTCAATCATATCTGTAGTGCGTGAGCAGCTGGTCACAGATACTGAATGCAAAGAGACACTTGCTAACTGTCGTTAGAAGAAGCAGGAGTGTTTTATGAAGTGTTTCTTGAAGTCTACACACTGTTAGCATTTCATGTCCACACACTATTGTCTAAACTTCCATTTAGTGTAAACAAAGCAGGAAGACCAGGATAAAACCCAGACACCCTGCGATTCCAGCTCCACAGGAAACATTGAGGAGGATGTGAAGGATAATTGATGTGACTCTTTGACTGTCATTCCCATGCATGTAACACGTACAAGAACAGAGCATAGTCTGCCAAATACAATCATATCCTGTCCACATCTGGAGGGAGCAAAATATACACAACATATCACTACATACCTAAAATACTTATTATCGCTGGTGTGTATCATCACTCCATGTTCTCAACTTCTACCCCCCTAAATACAGTTAAGACAAATGTGGTGTGGGAGTCAATGCATATTCCACATAATTACAGATTAGAAGAGAAAACCAAACAAAGGAAGAAAAAAAAACACAGTAAAAAAGTTGGTGCTGATATAGGGCCAAAACACTGTGTGTTGCTTGACTGCATCAACTCTAAAACACCCCCACTTTTTCACAGTCGAAGGGAACTGCTTGATACCAAGACAAAGGTCTATGCATGGCTTGCATAATACAAAAAATGCACACAATAACATTAGCAGACCTACATTACTAATGAATTTAAACACAATACAAATATTTCATCAATGATAAATGACTAACACTGTATTAAATGCCATATCAACTCCAGGCACTCTAATAGCACTCTAAATGCTTTTCAGAAGTCAAAATAGTCAACAAACACATTACACATCATCTTTCAATTAGCATAAATACTGGTCGTACGTGCCACGAAGCCACCATAAAATAATCAATAAACAAGCATAATAAACACAGTATCATTACTCATCAGCACGCAAATCACATTTTTTTTACCTGAGATCAAGAGAAAGGCAAATGGTAGATGAAATGCCAAGCTCTCTCATAAACATGCTAATGGATTTCATGCTTACTGTAACTCACATGCTATTCAACAGATGACATACAAAATGCATGTATAAGAATGAACTAAAATAAACCACACTTGAGCATCGTTGAGAGATCAGTACTACGTTATTGAACGTTTTAGAGGTCTGTGACTTCAATATAGTTTTTTTTCCTTTTACCTCCTGATAAATGTCTTGGAAACATTCGATTGGGAGTCTAAAATCCCACTTACTCAATAGTCACAATTCTCTGCCCCATCACCTTGTGTGCTCTCTTTTAAAATGGGGCCTTTTTTTGATACAGAGAGGACAAAGGCTCTCTCCTTGAGGAGGACACTTTAACCATGATTAATCTACTGTCTGCCACAATCAGCCCAGGATACCCAGGACAAGTTAATCATTGGCGGACAAGGACATGGTAGCTTCCCCATCCACTCCATGAGGCCCTGAGCACGCATACATAAAACACTATATTGCTTGTGTCATTGATATAGTGAAGACTGCGCCCTTGACCACCTTTGGCGTCGCTGACCCTGTGATGATGGCGTGTAATTAACCCCATTAGGTGGCTTTCCAGTTATCCTCGTTCCCACAAACCTGGAACAGGTGTGGTGACTGTAATATGGGGAGTTCACTTTGGCCATGCTTAAATACATTCATGTGTGTGAAAGAAACACTTTTTAGTTCATTTAAATTAAACAGCCTTGGGTGTGTACTGGAATAAGTGGACTGGCTAATAAGGCTGCTGAAGTCCAGTAAAGGAAAGCAGGACTAAAGGAAAGAGAATGCTGGCAGATGGAAACTGTATCTCCCGTGTGGCTGACACTGTCCCTTAATGAACCTCCAATTAGCGTAGGAAAAGCCCCGTGCAGTAGAAAACGAATAGATAGCAGAATAGCTACAGCATGTTCATTGATAACACTGCATCTCAAAGCTAGCTTGTGTGAAAGACATTCTTAATGCTAACAGCCACACTGAGTCCAGAGAATCAAGAGTTAAGCCCTCCAACCAGGCAGCTGATCCCCTCATGAACAAAGGTTTGATTTAGTGGAAAATGCTTCCAACCAGAGGTGGACAAAGACACCGACAGATAAATTCTGGTAACATTCTTCTTACAATTTTAGATTACCCCAGCCAAGTTCTTTTGGTTGAAAAACTCATCAAGAGCTTTGCAATGGTTTTACTGAATAGCTTACCAGTGTGAATCACACAAATGACTACTCAAAGAACTGAATCAACTCTCAAGAAAGATCACGAGTTTGGAATAGATAAAATACTAAAAAAAAAAAAAAAACAAGTACAG
This sequence comes from Chanos chanos, assembly GCF_902362185.1. Classification (NCBI taxonomy): domain Eukaryota; kingdom Metazoa; phylum Chordata; class Actinopteri; order Gonorynchiformes; family Chanidae; genus Chanos; species Chanos chanos. The sequence goes on along the minus strand of NC_044495.1, from coordinate 36,220,961 downwards.
TTGAGATTTGAGGGAGTAAATTCAATGAGAATAAAATATGCATTGTAGGTTTCTGGTGGCAGAATCAGCAGTAGAAAATTACTTTTCTATCCAGAGATGAACTGATTCATCGTTCTGTCAGATCTCACTACAAGGCTGCAGGTGCAACCGAAACATGAATGAAGCCAGTTCACTTTTGTCAAATGACCAATGAATAGAGAGCATTCACTTTAGGGAATGAATGAATTCAGACTATTCTTTTGAACAACTGGTCAGTGAATACGGGTGCCAAAGGAAGCATGTGAATAGGACCAAAAAAACGAAGAATCACTGACAACTGGAGACAGATGAGCAAGTAGGGGGTTGAAGTGACTACCAAGGATACATTTTGTGAGAAGCAGGATGGACAAGGGCAAATTCAGTGCTGTCTTCAATAGCCTTGCAAACACTATGCATTAAACACTGTTTAATACAACTTATCTGCAGTGAAGTCAATGGTTCTGTTGAGATAGAGAGAGAGATTGACCCGTCATGAAGGGCACAATGCAGCTTTTCCAAACGAAACTGAACGAGAGGAAGTCTCGACATGGAACAGTTTTGAAGATGCCTCCATATTTAATCATGTCAGCAACTCTATCTAATGAGACAAGTCACTGTTCGCTGCTACAGAAATGGATCAATACTGGGCATAGGCAGCTGACTGACTGAGAATCGATTTAGCTCGACTGCTTCTCTTTTGTCTGTCGAGGCACTCTCCGACTCCCTCGATCTTTTCTCTGCCGCTGTGTTAGCCAACACATCAACACAGCTTCATCCGAGCCTGACAGCAATCCACAGGGATATTCCCCTGACACTGGACTTTCCCTCTATATCAAATTAGACACTCACTCAATTCAGCTGCCCTATGTAATGAAATGACGCTCTCATAAATGGAAGCAGAGAACTGGTGCATGTGTACATATAGTCTTGAAAATTCTTTAAAAAAAAAAAAAAAGGCTGATTTTGAAGGGCTTAAAGAAAAAGAGGTTGTTTAGTGGCTGTTTTTAGCCCATTTGCAAAAAAGACAAAAAAGACAAACCAAAGTTCTTTCTCAGGGCCTAAATATATTTCTTGTTTACAACAGGCCTCTTTTTTTGGGGGAGATAAATATCTATATCAACCAAGTCAATGATGGCTTGGACAGAGTAAACAAAGACAATAACAGATACTGTTTTAGAGAAGGAAAAGAATCCCCCCCCCCCCCCCCCCCCAACAGTCGTGACCACCAGGAAAAACACTGGTCTGATAGCATGACACACAGGAGGATAGCTTTAATACTTGACTTGACGGGAAAAATATGTTTGTCTGTAATCACTGTGCACTGTGTCAACACAAAGTGTTGACGAGTATCTACATCTGCTCTCTGTCTCTAAAGTACACATCCTTCCTCTTCGACTTTCAAATCAACTTCTGACCTCACTTTGACCTCATGCCCAAAATTTGGCATCTTTCACAGAGGCACGCTTTAAGAAATCTCTGTTTCTTCTTATCTGCTCTCAAGTCAAAGCTCTGAGATTATTGATCTTGGAAGCATAACATGTATTTTTGTGAGGGGGGGGGGGGTGAGAAGAAAGAAAATGCATAAGGAATGATGACATAGGATTTGACCGCAGACTATTGTGACAACTCAAAATACCGCACTAAGACTTAAGGCCCCTTAAGGCCCCATCGCATGGGGGGAAAAAAGGAGGAAAAAAAATTCCCAGGCTGAGAACACGCATGTGCTCTGTTAACTAGAACTAACGGTCTCTGTAGAAAGCAGTTGTGGGAGATGCATGGGGAAGACACCTTTGTCTCTGGACTGCTGTTTGGAAAGGCCACTTAACACCAGTCCCTGTCAGTGCAAATCCAGAAGAGCCTCGCTCTGTACAGATGGGGGACAGCTTGGATGGCCATTTGTCTAATGAGTGATCACTCACAGCCCTGTCACGCTGTCATCTGGAGGAGGACCTCTGGCCCCCAATGTGCATTACCAGAAATTGTTTAGGTGTCTCAGGCAGATGCAAAACCCGCTGCCAATCTGGTTTGATGGAAGGAGTAACAGTCTCAAGCACTCAGGCAACATAAAAAAAATATCCAAACAGCAAAGTCAGCACAACAAATTGATTTATCATGAAGTAGAAAGTATTTCCCTGGACGTATCTCAATGCTGTTATTGCACTTTTGCAGTTACTGAAGTTTCTGTCTGCGTGGTACAGAATTGGAAAGCAGTATCTACACTTTTAGTCACCACTAAAACTAGAGACAATGTTCTCCTTCACATGGAGGTTAGGGAGCATACTGTCAGTGAGTGGGGTGTGTTCAGAGCAAATGTTTGACACATATCCAGTTTTACTCCTCAGACATTGAGAGGAGGACAGATAGCGAGGTTCTGAACTCCTGCCAATAGTGTTATATCTGGGCACCATCTGTTCCTTTATAAACATACCAATGCTAATCATGTTCGCCTCAAAAGACAGAGAGTATATGAATGTGTTACTGTGAGTGTAGTGTGCATCTAACTGCAGGTCAGACAACAAGCCCAGTTGTTAAAGGAGGAGACAGACACCTCATCTCAGACACATTCCTCGGGGACAAAGCCACCTGCTTCAACAGCTCTATTACACACACACACACACACATCCCTGTTATACCAACAAATCAATGTTAGGCAGAGAAGCATACATGATTAATACACTATCATAAAATCAATTTAGAATCCCATGCGCACTGGGCACATACTCTAATATTAATGTTACAAGCCGATTAAGGATTCAAACAAAAACACTACTGAAGACCAAAGCAGACTACCTAGCCAATACAAGGCTTAGGGTTACATAGCAGCTGTCTGAAAATACCAAAAGTCTAGTTACTGCCTAATAAGGAAATGCTGAAACACGGTTAAAACAGAAAAAGAGGAAACAAAAGGGAAGAAAGGTTTGGAGCAGAGACAAATGAAAAACAATTTTGCATCATTGTAAATGAAGTCTCTAGGACACATTCACATTTCCCTGGAAGCACTACTTTTCCTGGAAGCACCAATTTTGTTTTCTCGGCTTGAATAAGCTCCTATTTTAGGGGGTGGTGTGACACTATATCCCTTTTTGCAGCGATGCAGCTCTGTTAGCGAAGGGCCTTTTAACCCCTGTAACCAAGCATGTCAACTGCTGGTGTGCGTCTGGAATCTTAATGCAATAGATTTCAATGCTAATCAGGTCCTTACAAAGACCTGCCGTGCACCGGTGTGACAGCCCGAGACAATGCTTAGCGGCTTGTGTGTGGGACCCAACTCCATCCTGTTGACAGTACGACAAAAGCTTTGTGAAGCAGCAGCCCTTAGCCTGCCAAACAAGGCTGTCAACAACGGGATTCATCCAAAGTTTCTGTCAATTATCTTTTTTCGGTCCATGTGAATTTTTTTCCGTCGAGATTACATTTCGGTGAGCCAACCTGCTGAACGAAGCACTGTGAACTGCTCGATAAGACAACTTAGACGCCCATGAAACTTTTGCTGTAGCTATAACAAGGCTGGTAGGAGTTTGCAACTAATATGTAATAAGTAAGGAGCAGCTGGTCATGCTTTTTTTTTTTTTTTCAAACATACTTTTAGTCAGGCTGTGATTGGTCATTTGGTTCAGATTGTGATTAGACTGTGACTAGTCCCTAACAAGGTCTGTAAATTCTGAAGCAAGGCACACGTTTTGGCGTCCTGTGGGTTCCCAGGACAGGCACTGGAAAATGCCACGGAAAGTCCAGATCCAATGTTTTCCAATCTCCACTCCAGTCCCTAAGCAATCTCACATCTTTGTTCTTTCTTTAAAACTAGCACTCTGCCATAACAGTGTTTTCCATTGTCTGGGCTGCAATTTATTTTTGTTCTAGCCACTAACAAGCCCAGTTAGAGGCTGATGGATTTTAGCCATTAATCTACAATGGCAATTGTAGATGATTAGATGAATTAAGTGACAACGCTGCCAAAAAGATGAACTGCCCTTTCTTGAATTGGGAAGCACTGCCTTACCACAAACAGCGGGCTTAATGATGATCATCTACCTACGGTTTAAGAAGGCTGCCATTGCCTATTGCTTAGTCAACCTTGGCTTAATAAGGCCCTAAGCTGGGTTTACGCTTACACTACATAACTCTTTAAATCTTGACATCTGGAGACAGTGGTTACTGTCGATTCTTTCATTCATTCGATCATATTGCGCCTGCCGACATACACGCTGCACTTAGGATCCTACGATTTCACTCTTTGAAATTGTCAGGGACGGGCGAAAAATCGGGAGCAGAACCGTGAATTGTGTAATGTATCCTTAGCCTATGGGTGCATCAAGTCAAACGTCACAATCAAAACAGTTGCAGTGCAGTTAGAACTGTGTGGTGCAAAGTGCACCCAATTTACAGCTCCCAAGAATAAGTCACACAGAACATTAATGGGAAATTTCAACATAAATTCATTATGGGAGAAACACTGAGAAAAATGACGTACCATGAGTATTCCAGTATGCTGCCTGAATCAGGTTAAACGGATGTTTTTCCTCTGTCTCCTCTTTTCCTCTGTTTTCATCAGCTGTGGGCAGAAATACAGAAAGAGGTCAGACTCTGCTTATGAACCACTGGAGGAAAAATCGCCTTAGAATTAAACAGGCAATAGCCTCATTCAAGATGCAAATCATCCAGCATTGCAGATCATGCTACAGCGTACATAAATTCTGCACGACACTACAAATAAATTCTATAGTACATACGGGAATCAGCTACAGTTGATCTTGTACAAAGTGAGATTCAAAATGATGAGATTTGACATTTATTATTGATGCTACTACTCCCCGTGGCAAACAGATCTGAAACAGCACCAACATTTTACCCACGTGAAAATTTCACTTCGCAGCTGGAGGCTAAAATTAACGGGGACAGGGCAAGCGACATGCTGTCTCCAATCGAACTGAACTGGGCCCGCAATTGGATCGGAGATGGAAGCAGGTGAAATATTAATGGCTGCCACTAGATATTAAGCTCTTTTTTCTTCCTCGCTCTGCTAATTACCTGTTATTGCTGTATCCCACGTTCCCTCTTATATTGCTTGGTTGTGCTCTCCGCTGCTATTCCTTGATTAACATCTAAGTGCATGAATAATTTATTGCCAGCAGCATTCCTAGCTAATTACCTGAAGCTAACTTTTTTAACTGTCGGAGAGGAGCTCCAACCGTACGTAGTTAACGAGCTAAAATGCTTTTAACTTTCCACAGCTTGTGTTGCTTTGCTACAAGTGTCTCCCGACAGCAAATAGCAACACGGAAGAGTCCGCCAATTAAAATGCTTATTTCCCTGCTACAACTCACAGACAAAGGGGTGTCACCATGCTATTTTGAATGACATCGATTTGTACTCATTTCAAACAGTGCAGAATTTAAAAAAAGAAAAGGCAGAGTTAGGGAAACACTGTCTCCATAATGTAGCTTGATTGAATCTGGAATGGTCTTGACCTTAAAGAAAAAATGGAATGAAACTTCTCCTTGACAACCCAGTCAAGCATGATAAAATATTTTGGGAAGACGTCCAAGAACACCAGAGAACATCAAGCTGTAGTTTACAAAAATATGCAGTCAGATCTTGAGAGGACTCAAAGTGTAAGAAGCTTAAGAGAACCAGTTCACATATTCACACAGTTCATCGCTGCCTTCTATAACTTTGGATCAACAAGACAAAATCTGGTTCAATCTCAATGAATCAGTGCATAAGCAGTAAACACTGATAATAATGACCAAGATAAATAAAGTAAACCCACACATTTGCAGCGCCAGCCCTCTTACCCCACCTAAATCGTTTCAAAGACCACTGAAGCACTAGTTTTTACATCGGCATTCATTCCAGTAGTGTCAGTGCCAATATATAAGCCAATTTTGTGAAAAAATGAATTGTTGCTTTAAAAAAAGCTTTGCCTGTTGAGATTTGCTAACTAATTTGTGAGATTCCCCATGCCATCTAGCCTTATACATTTACAGAGACACACAATGATCGTATGCGTTCTTTACCAAGACACTGGTTTGACAGTATCTAAACACTGATAAAGCACCAGTATCGTGTGCAGCAACTTCTGGTTTCTGAGAACAATCTATTACAAGTGTGGGTACATTGCTCTAAAAGGTCACAGTGCTTGTGGCCAGGACATACAGTCAGCAGAGCTGCCTTATAAACTATTCTTGGACTCGCAGTGACAAAGTGCTTGCTGAGCCCACGGTTATAGTGCTATTAGTTCATACAGCCACAGTGGTGAGAGGGTCGTCATTATTGTCCAGTCTCCATGGCAACCAGGAGAAAAAAATGGAGCACCAATTGAATCTCCATCTTACTGTAGTGAATGAGAGGATTGAGTGTGGGGGGAAAATACATCCAAGCTATGAGAACATACATAAATGAGGCTGAAGCAAAAACCATACAGGAAAGGCATGGCAACTGGTGTGTGTGTGTGTGTGTGTGTGTGGGAGGGGGGCAAACCAGAGTAAAGGGAGTCAGCACACACAATAGAGCTCATTAGCATCCACATCCGAGGCCACCTTCAAATTAACCACTCCCATTCGCAAATCAGTGGCATTTGGAGTGTGGGGACACTGTCTGTGTCTTATCCATCATCATGTTAATTTATTGTGCTCTGCTGGAAATTGAGTTGGAAGGAGTTTGTATGTTGTCTGATTGTAGCTCTTGCTGCGCAACCTAATATTTCTTAGCCGTTCCTGAGGATCCAACAGCGATTTATGGAAAATTTGCACATCTCATTATTTCATGCTTACAGGCATCTGCCACTGGGCAGAAAATGTTTCATTGCATATTCAAACCACTGAGCAGTTAAATTTGCCCAAAAAGTTCAAATCTTTTTCTTGTGGGACATGTAATAAAGGATTTCCCATCCATGTTGTGTCCTTGGCTGCTTCCTGCACAAAACGTCCACACCACTAGCCCTTTGTCTGAACCACTAGCCCTTTGGCCATGATACAGTAGTGCTTCTGATGAGTGACATGTCCTACAGGAAGTCTGTCACTTTCAGAGGAAGCAAAGAAATTTTCAGTGTCACTGAAACAGTACACCCTGTGTATGATTTCCTCAACAGGCTGAATGACACGTTTGTTTAGCAATATTATCTGCTGATATTTGTTTATACTCTACACCACTTGAGACCTTTTGTTTTGTTTTGTTACTCGAATCTTTCGAAATAAACCAAAGCATAAGGTCTAATGTTTAAAATGTACAACGGGTATTAAAATGATTCATATTTCACCAAAATCATTTAGCAAACAATCTAACAATGAACTCTGGACTTCGGACTAACGTCAGTGGATGCATACAACATAAATACCGTTAAAAAAAAAACAAAACAAGAAATTCTCTCTCTTTCCCCCATCCATCCCATTTGCTCTATTAACCCAACACTTGGGAAAATTTCAAAGAGCAGCACAGATGGATGGGGCACGGCTGTTATTTGTTGCTCTTGTTTTGCTTTGAATCAAACAGAATACATAAAAAGAGAAGAGAAAGCTCTTAACATGTTTTATTATTTACTCCATTCATAGATAATAAGACAGACAAGCACATACTTTGCTCTGAGATCAAAATAATGTAAGTGCATGAAGGAACGCTGTGTCACCTAATTACTACTGACATGAGTACAGTTTTCTCAGAGAGAGGTCTATGACACCCGTTTTAATACATTTTCAGTCTACCACCATGTGGACTGAATTGGACTTGAACACAGTCTTATGAAAAAAAAAAAATCATTCTGAACAGGCGATCCTGTGCGTTTATCGAATATCCAGTTTTGGCATATCATTCCGTGATAAGTTATCTTTTTATGTGTCTCAAATGCAAATGTTATGCTGACTGTATTAGCCAGTGATGCTTGTGGAAAGGCTGTAACAGCTCCTTCGTTAGCATGGCTTAGCCATAGTTTGAGAGTGATGCGCTGGAGAGCTACATGAGAATCCTCTTGTTATAGCCATTAAGGTTAATTTAGCCTTGTCTCTACGCTGGCCCGAGGAGACAGCTGCTCTAGTTTTGATTGCTGCAAAGGGTGTCAGCAGGAGCGACCCTCACCATGTCCTGTGTCTTGTTTTTTTTTGTGTTTTTTTTTTGTGGGGGGGGGGGGGGGGTCACAAGAGTGTTGAGAGGGTGTTCTAATGCAGACAGCATCTCAGCAGCAAGCCCCAACCCCCCCCCCCCCCCCCTTTTCTGCACCAGTGTACATTGACTGCTGTGCTAACAAACTGCACTACTCGTTGTCTTTTACTGGTTTCCCTCCTCTCCCTCTCTCATTTCCCAGGCCCCAAGGCCAAGCAGGCACCCGTCTCTGGGGACAAGGGGAGGGGGCTGGGGGAGGCATCAAAACTGAGCTTTGAAGCCTAGCGATTAAAAGTAGGAGCAAGGGGACCTGTCGGATTGGGTCAGGGAGGCTAAAAGGTGTGCGTGCGTGTGAGGGGGCTCATCACTAGCACTGTGAGGAATGGGGGGAGGTTTTGGAAGCTTTCAAAAGCACCAGGCCCAGGGGGCTCAATTAAAAAAAGCTTTCGAGAGGAGGTTACACAAACAGCAAGAAGATGGAGTGAGTGTTGCTCCTCCCTGGCAAAAGTTTTCTATTCACGACACGAAGCAAATGTGATGGGGGGGATGAGGTTCATCTGTTGGGATACAAGGGTCCTTGTTCCTTTCCATATCCACTACTATATTTCTGTGAGTTGTTGTCAGTGAGACAGGAAGAACAGTATTCACATGTTATCTACAAGATTTGTGCTCTGAAAAAAAACAGACCGAACTTCAACAATGACCTGGATGACATTCCCCAATTCCGCTAAGCAATATAAAACCACTTACTGTTCTATTCCCAAAAAATGATTTTAGCCGTCACCCACCAAATGCAATGGGCTCTACAAAGAGCATCTCATACCCCTTCACTAGATCTCAAAGAATTTCTTTCTTTTCATAATGCTGCAGTACCTAATCAACACCATGGAAAACTGTGTTTCAGCTAACCGTCTATAAAAGACTCATAATCATTATTTGAGGAGATACTGAGCTTCATCCTGGCTGTAAGACAAAAATATACCAAACTGATCCCAGAGGAAACACAGGATAAATATAAACAAGAAGGAGATCAGCATGTCTAGGGACCAGCGGTTCAGCATGAGCAGAGAGCATGAAAGCCAGAAAGACAGGGAATATTTTATGGATTTCCTTCATCAGATCAATAAGTGACAGTTAAGTATTTCCACCAAATCTTAAAAAAAACCCCAACCATTCAATCACGGCATAGCAATTATAAGAGTTGTCCTGCACCTATGTTTAACTATGTTCCCATCACCTTTACACACCTATCCATAAAAGAGGCAAATGTGCTTCTTCAGCACTGAGTCCTGCTTCCCTGTGTTAACATGCAACTACTGTTTTCTTTTTTTTTTTAAATGTGAACAAAATTAAACGTCAAACAGGTATTTCCATAATTTTTTTTCTCCACTGAGACATTTCAAGGTTCTCAGTGTCGTGTGTGTTCACTCTTCAGTCAAACTATCATCTTAAGCATGTGTAAAGCCAACATCTGTTGTCAATTTGAGGCTCTCGTTAAAACATGGTAAACACTATACAGCAGTCTGAGCTGTTAGGCCCGGCTGTGACGTTTCCCAAGTACACAAAGCAAGTAACTTGTGACAAGTTTGTCTGAACACTTCATGAGGCAGGGTGCCTGCATCAGTTATTCTCTCCAATCTTAGTATCTGTCTTGGGAAAGAAGGATGAGTTCCGTGATAACCAATCCCATCCCTCACTTTGTTTTTTTCTTTTTTTCTTTTGTCCCCTCCTTAAACCCTATGCAATATTTATTTAGTTGTGCTGACAAACACTGCCGTAAACATTTCAAATCAAAGGGCCTGAAAGGACAGGAAACACCACCCCGAGGCTCTCCAAGACTTCCTTAATTAAAACCAGGGAAAGGACCTTTCGAGTTTGCTTATACGCAGGTCTAACCACTGATTTGAAGATTTGCGCGTATGACTGTCAGTGTTTGTGTTGTAACCAGCTGCACAGGCATAGCCAGTTCCCTGTCAAGCATAAGAAGCACCAGGGCCTTTCTCAAGCGCTAATCAGGCCACATGCTGTGCCAACAGAAAAACAAACCTCCGGGTGTCAGGTAATACCCTTACCCTAACACAGTGGCGTGCTGCTTATGGAGGAGAAAACAAAATTTTAGAGGAATGAGTGTCAAATGGTCAAAGCTCACGCTATGTCGTCTTTCTGTCTGTCAAGTCTAAATGGGCCCACCCCCACAGCGCGTTCCCCATGAGAGTATGCCTGCTCCCACGTGTCAACATACTGGATATGACACAGCTATAAATATTAGATCGAGAAAACAATGCAACATCCGCAAGCCCTATTGGCATGCTGGGACTTTTTGATGTTCATATTAAAATGCAATCAACAGTTCTCTCAATAAAGCTGCTTGTTTAAATGTGCAGAGCTTGGGAAGATGATTTGGATTCTATAATGCCAAGTACAGAACAGAAGGAGGGCTAGATGGAGAAGCAGCCTGGCTGTTGTTGAATTAGTTAGTGAGAGGTCTGATATAGCTGTGGGCTTTAGCGCTAACACCAGGCTCTGCCAATTTCATGAGCAGGTTTGCAGGACCAGTGTGGGTAAGACTCACACTGGGTTACAAGACTCAGGAGCCTTGCAGCTGCAACGTTTCCTATCCGGGGGTACGGGATTAACAGTGGAACTCCTCCCTCGTAAACATGCATGTGTTCTCTCCCAAAATGCCTTATCTCAATGCTTTTTGCATGAGACTCATCTCTGACTCACTTTTACTCTAGACAGACAGGTAGAAGAGTTGAGTCACATCAAGCAACCAGCGTTCCATAGTTCGCATGTGTATTAAGTGTCTCAGGCCATACTTTAACACACACGACTAAGGGGCCGAGCCACTCTGACAAGAGGAAGATTGGCTTTTGAAAGATAACTTGGGGAAGTTGGACGTTGCTTAACCCTTAGGGCCTCCTAAAAACCCCATGCTCTTTAATCTTAATTTGGTCAAAACTTAATACCCCTTGGTATTAACTCCCAGAAGAGCTGAAGATTTGTTTCCTGAGGGAGATATTCCGCCTTTTCCTGAGTCCCAGGAGGAAGCTAAGGAATGAGGGGTGTAACACAAAGAGCTGAATATTTTTCCACTCAACACTCTCATAAAACTCTCACAGGGATTTCAGAAGTATTCCATCTCCTGGTCAAGGAAGTTAAGAGCTTGGGAGATGTCTGTAGAGATCATGCTCAATGTAACAGCACTCCAAAAAAGCAGATTCAATCCTCGGGCTCAAACATAAATGCCAGACTCCAAGAACAAGCTGTGAGAAACCTCAAAACCTCCACAATGGAAAAAAACCACCAGCTACTATCGCCCTAACCCAAAGTAATAAAAAAAACATTCAAGAACCACCAAAGGAGAGCAGTCAAACCTTTATTGCCCTGCAGATATCAGAGGAGCAGAAGAGAATGGTGCAGGTCATTGGCTGCCCTTTTGTTGTTGTTTTGATGTCATTTAGTCTCAGTGATGTCAACTAGTCTGGCTGTGAGAGAATTACATCTGGCTGTGAGAGAATTACATCACAGGGATCCACAGAGTTGGAGAAAGGAACTGGTTTAAGAGTGGAACATGACTCCATCTGGAGAACAGCCAAAAGGAGGTCCCTGAAGAAACACAAGTCAATAGGTTTCTACCACAAAAGATGATGGATACGATGCAAGAGTAGAGATGAATGTGTGTGCAAAGTCCAAGAAACAGATCCGCGACTCACATTTATCAAAAACATACACCATCGAGGTCGTTATTGAGCAAGTGACTTTCTCAAAGGAGGAAAGCCCAGTTAAATTAGGCTAATGACTGTGCATTTAACACAAGAGCTAAAGTCACAAACCAAGGTTAAATTAATTCATCTAAGCTTAGAGGGACGCTGTGGGCAGTAAACCCACGATGGTTAGATTTTAACAAAAGAGACCTTTGACTTCTCTTGGTTGACTTACATAGGCTCTCCCATTTAACAGTTTGGGGAGGAATGTGACTAAGAAGCAATCAATGTCATATTTTTGAACTGAGTAACCATTAACATTTTTGTTGTTTTAAAGGCAGAATGGAGAGAAATTTTTTTCCATCTGTTAAACACCTCACTTTAATATGCTGTGTTCCTCTGAGATGAATGGTTGAGTAATACTGGCAGATACTCAGTTCTTGAGTGAGAATTCATTATGATTCAAGAGATGAAAGACATGGGTAATCTGTACGGAGAGGTACAGACTGATTTCCAGAGCTCACACTTGCTGTACATGTCTTTGGTAATCTTTGTAATTTTTATGGTAGCGTGCACAGAACCCCAGACTTTCCTCTACAGACTTACTCAACAAAATGAGGACCACACAGAGAAAGGGTGACTCAGGCATGTAATTGTTCTGTTGGATCACTTTGCAAATGCTGAACCAAAACACACCATCTGGATACACTTTATAAGCAAAAACATTTATGTCAGTTTCTCAAACGACAAAATAACTTTCCATTTCCCTAAACACTGATCATCTCACTCAGCAATATGAGTTGTATGTATATTTGTAATGTTGTATTGTTATGTTAGGTGTAAGTGATTTAGGGGCTTATCACCAGTAGCATAACTGTTTAGTAAAAATCCATCCACATAGAAATATTAGTAGTTTTATCATACATAATCTTAAACAGGCTACTGCATATCTTTTCACAGGATGTCAAGAAGGCTCAGAAAACACAAAATCTGTATCAAGACCTGGAGGTAATGGAAGTCTCTAAATGCAGACACAATTGCTGGGGGATTATGGGATATAAATGAAAATAAGTCTTTATCTCCGTCAGTGATTTCAATGCCTGAGACTGAGTTTGAGTAAAACGGGTGGAATGACAGAGATATGAGTGATGGAAAAAGAGAGGATTACTGGAGGCACTGAGCTTCTGTAATGAGTAAGAGAGGGAAGGCGCAGAAGATAAAATATAGGCGTGTCACTCATAAAGCCTGAACGACAGACGTTCTCAAATCTGCCCCAGCTCCTCAAAAGCAAGCAGATACCACAAAGCTTGACAAAAAGCTTCTGTCTTTGACTCAGTCCATCCTGTAAAGGAAAGTACTGAAGGTGGACGCAACGATTAAATAACGTGTGGAAAAATACCCCATTTCTGGGGGAGGGATTGACGCCTTTGTTTTTGAGTTGACTGAACCATCTGTTTTTTATGTTTTAGCAAAACAACCTCCTCTTCAGCAGCCAAGACTGATAAAGAGAACACATGTTCAATTTTAAAAATCACAGTCTGACCCCTTCATAATGAGTAATTAGTTTTGCACTGTATTTTTGTGAGTTCTTCGCAGTAATCCCATTTGAGAGACAGCGACTTTTCCAATGCGTTATCTCTGGAAAAACCCAACTCTTTCATAAACCAAACACAATGAAACACACAGTTGGCAGCCGAAGAGATGTTGGCAAAGAAACATCTAACCAAGCCACACACAGCCTACAGACTTTCTACATCCCTTTTGTTTTCACTTTCACCATCTCTGCTGCAAAACGTGGACACATGAGACCTGAGATTCCTGCCAAGTGCTATCACTTAAGCCGATCATATGGCCAACTCCTCCGCTAAGCAAACAGCTGGACTGATGCCTCTGCTGCCTTTCTCCTAATCCTCCAAGCCTTCGCATCTCAAACAGGTGGTTATAATTAGGTCAGAGAGATGTGGCTACGAGCTGGCAGCAGAACCTATGACTAATCGCCAGGAGAGCGGCCAACGGTATTGGCTCCTGACAGCTATACATCAAAACCTTTGTGAAGGCAGTCTTAAGCTTAATTTGCTGTCCATCAGACAAAACACCCAAATCAGGTGAAGTTCATGTTTTCATGGACTCCTGTGATGCTACTTGTCTGTGATGTGACTATTTGCCATTGTCAAAGGGGACTGGGATGAAATCTCTATTATGACTGGTTCTGTAAAAATGACAACTGTATTTCTGATTTGCGGTTTAGACTCTTGTTTAACTTGTAATTGTCAAATGTATTAATTGTCTGAATGGGTATCTCCTGCTATAGTGAAATGTGAACAAAAAGGGCAAGTTTGACTCTTGGTTCTCTGTGGAATGTCGAGAACTAAAGCTGTCTGATGTTGTAGACAACAAGAGTACACAAATTGCCACTCTGCCGCAAATGTTTTTAGTGCAGTGACCTACAAGCCTTAGTGCACACATCTTAACAGTAGTAGCTGGCAGAAAGTCTTAAAATATGACATGAAAAAATCATGAGTCAGTCTTGGGCCCTTCCTGCTAATTGTTTACCCATGTGGAAAGTGGTAATTGTTGTGTGTAGTCATCTACCGTTAACTCACATTGTATTCCATGTTAGCTTTTCTAGAAGCATCCCAGAGGAAACAAACAGTTGTTTTGAACATGAATGTCTCCCTTTTACTGACACAGTAGTATTGATTTTCCATCAGCAGTGACCTATACCTGGTCATAAACCTTTGATATTTAATCAAGTAACTCCTGCACTGCCATCCATCATGAGTTCTCTCCCCGCAGGTGAGGCTAAAACCACAGAGGAGTTTATTTAATAGAGCACCGAATAGTCCCAAGGCCACCATTTAATTCTGTGAGAGCAAGCAGGCAGACAGTGCATTTAATGGACCTGTGAAGAGAGTAAGCCAGTGGGACAGAAAATAATTACGAGGAAAAATCTAGGTTTGGGGAAGTACAGGGTAAGTACAGCTTGTCTAATCTGTGCGGCCAGACATCATTTAGACTATTTATAAAGGTTCAACACATTACTTGACTTAGAGTGAAAATTAAACCAACTAGAAAAACAAACATGCACAGTTTCATATTGTACTTTATCTAGACGTGTAGGTGTATAATTACATATTCTAATTACCCTAGCGTGGAAAGACAGATAACCTATTTATGTCACATAGTTCACTGTTTCTGTCTTTCTGTTCATAAATCAAAGACTGCATTTTCTGGCTTACCTCAGCACCCTGGTGCTCCACATTTTATTTTATTTTTTTTGCGAGCTATCATTTGTGATCCAAAGGCATGCAAATACATCCACAATAACAACCAACGTTCCACAGCTAAACAAAACTGGTACTGGCAATTTGCAAATTCCAGAAAAAAAAAATTAAGCTGTTTTGAGGTTTCATTATTTTTCTTCGTCCGTGGATTTCTCTTTCTGTCAACGTGTGTGTGGGTGTGTGTGTGGGTGTGTGTGTGTGTGTGTCTATGTCTGCATGTGTGTTCTGGACTTTATTACCTCAGACCCTGTAATGCGCTGATAGACAGTCAGTCAGACCCAAATCATGCTCAGTTAGATCCAAAGCTCCATAAGGCAGTCTGAAATTCAACCGCAGCTCAAAATACAGCTGAAGCCTGGGGACAGACATCATACTTTCAGTCTGCATTCTTGTCTGTAAGTTTAATGTAACTGCACCCTTTTAGCACAACATCCCTCTTCAAGTCATAATCCGCAACCACAGTGGCCCTCTAGTTAATAAGGCACAAGTGATCGAAGACACCAAACATGCATTTAGTTTGTTTTAATTAATATTTAACTAATTAGTTTGGTTCTGCCCCACAAGACAATTACAATCTGTATTAATCTCTCGCTCTCTCTGTTTCTCTCTCTCTCTCTCTCTCTGTGGGTGCATGTGTGTGTGTGAACATATGAGTGTTATTCAGAGGGCATACTGTCAATGTCTGAAAAAGGAAAAAAGACAGAACAATCACTGAGAGTAGAGGCAAGCAGCACAACAACAAACCCACAGCATGCTATCAGCACACAAAGGCAAGTCTGTCTGTGGGAGCCCCTGCATTTACAATGTGAAAGAGAATGCACAGGAGCATACCATAGAAATGGTGCCAAAACCAAGAAAAAAAAGAGAGAGAGAGATGGGGGGAGAGCGAGAGAAAAAGTAGAGGGAGGGAATGGGGGGAAGAATTTGGAGTTGAAACTGTGGCTAGAACAACAGAAAAAAGCAGAAAGACCAGAAGCTGGAGGAGTCCCATTCCATGAGGAAATATGGCTGAGTCAGGAGAAGTGAACCAGAGTCAGACCGAGTCAATGGGAGAGGCTGAATAAAACAAGTCTGGACCGCTTTCAGTGCAATGTGAGCCCGCACGGAGAGAAGAACTGTGTCCAGCACACACTGATGGGACGAAAACATTTTAAAAAAGTGAACTACACCTACTTTCAGTGCACTAAAGAACCCCTTTGTACAAATGAGTAACACACAAGATGTCTGTTAAACACAACAGGATATCCAAATGAAAGACCTCACTGTTGGATAGTGTTGGATCGAAAACAAACGGTACTGTCATGTTGCATTGCTTCAGTCTCAAATTCACCAGTGTCACAAATAAATATACTGGGAATTCCCTGTTTAACTGCCAAAGAAACAAAATATGTCACATTCCAAACAAAGCTTGACCTGCAGTAGAACTATAGACCCAATTTCCATCTATGACATTACTGGATAAGTTGCATGAATGCGCTCTCTCTAACCCATCCTCCATTTCATAAGTCTGTGTTATCAACAGACGAGTACTCCTGATTTCAGCATAATACATTTAATTGGATCGACCGAACCCTGGGCAGTGAAATGTGAAATGGTTGAGGCTACGCTGAAGAAGCAGTTTGTGAATTTTTTTTTTTATTTTCATTGATCAATTATTCATTTGCTGCATTGCTTCAACAAGCTGCAAGAACAAATACTTACCAAGGACCAAGTCAACTGTCCATAAAGGATAAGCTCCCCAGTTTAGCAACAGAACAGACACTGTGGTATAACACAGGTAGAAGGCGTTCTGCATTAACATACAGTTCATGTCTTGAAGGTAGCAGAGCGGCTCTGCTATCAGCCTTTTTAACACCCTGGACCTTATGAGTGACTCCTGATGGAGACGCCAACCAACTTGTATAATGTGTTTTGGGCCCTTTGCTATCTGCAGGTCCCAGCTTGTCTCTTACATACCTTTTAACCCAATAATGCGCTCAACGCGAGCAATAATGGAGGAAATTGCCCGAATACAAGATAAGCCCACGGAATCCTTGAAGCCAGGGTGCAAACAAACAGTGTGCTTCCTCTTGATAAAGGAGAGTAGCCTGTGAATAGTGGTGATTCCTGGACTTCACTTTTTAAAGTGAACTTCAATTCCTACAGCTAAGGTTGTGTACAGAGGTGTTTAAGAGACTGCTGCTGTTTACTGTGTTTTAATGTCAAGGTTTTGTGCGTGTGTTGGTGAGTGTGTGTGTGTTTTTTCACTGTTGTATGTATGCATGCCTTAACACACATGTAAAACCCTTTAGCAGTAGATCACCTCTCAACAGGCCTCTCCTGTTTTAATCTCAGACAGTCTATGGTTGAGGCACAATATCACTCCATATTAATTAATCTGACCACCTAAAAGGCAAATTACATTTTCAAATACAACATCTCAGAGGCAAAGAGAGCCAAAACTCATTATCGGCAATAGCACACTGTGTCACACACACTAAATGGAGAGTCCTCCAGCTAAAAAAAAGCAAAAAAAAAAAAGCAATTTGCTCATGAAATCAGTAGGCACTCTATCTCATGTTCCAACCTCTCCACAGACCCACGGCTGCTGCCATTGTCACGAGTGGACATACCCTGACACACGGCGCTGGGAACTGACTGAGGGCCAGGCCTGCCCCCCCCTCCCCTTTCTCTCCAGGCTCTTTGCAAAACACCAAAATGGAGGTGAGCTTGAAGCAAGGAGTTACATGAAAGTGTGACTGAGAGGGGAAAGGAGAGCTAAACCTGGAACAATTAGCTCAGAGCAAGCCAGCATGGGCACAAAAACAGCCTTGACAATTGGCTTGTTTCGCTCGAGTGAGAGCAGGTATGAGATTTCAGAAGGAGGGACCCTCTCGCTCAACATCAGCACTACTTGATGTGGAATTGCACTTTAATATCCAATGGCTCCACATTTTAATTAGTAATGCTTCACCTGCCCTATTACTATAGACCTGAATCCCTCATGGACATATGGAGAACCTATAGCACAAAGCTGGCAAGTACTTCAGCACACAGAACAAAATTACGAGTTGGTCTATACAACTGTGTGACAGATACTATACACTTTGATCTGTGGAGACCTGCTGATAATGATAATGTGGAGGCATGACCCAAAACATTTTATGGCCTAAATTGTTTACTGAAGCTATTTTGTAGAGGGACAGTCATGTATATGAAACACGGAGAGGTGCCTCTGTCTGGGTTAAGAGAAACATGAACTGGAATAGTGTTGAGAATTTGTACCCAGCTTGGCTTCCTGTCTGTGTGTCTGTTGGATTTTTCATCCGTTTGGACAGGATATCCTCTCTAGTCAATAGATCCATGGCCATTAGACAAAGACTGGGCTAATGGCTAAGGTGATGACCAGATCAAACTGGTTTTGAGTCAGGGGCATTACAAAGATAAGACGTGACACATTTATAAGTGACGCTTCAAAATATAATCAGGTTCTTATTGACGATTAACAAAACGGAATCTGAACTAACTTAAGCTATCAGACCAATCGCAGTTATTCAGTGAGATTACTAAATTGCTTGGGACAAAGTTCTGTAAGCTCTTTGCCTGACTTCAAATGCCAAAAAGAGATAGTACTCATCTCCAGCAATCCTTACTTGACTATTAGTAATGTTGCGCTACTACAGTTTCTGACAAAAGCATTTAGCTCCATTCAAAAGCACACAAGACCTGTTTTAATGGATCCCTTAGAGCCTATATCTTCATGCACAAGTGCCTGACTAATTGAGACCCAGTTTATTTGGAGTCTCTCTGTGCAGTGGAACAAGTGCAGCAAGTAGTATCTGAGGCCACGTATCTTAATTACTAAGGTACGTAGGAAATATCTACAAACCCCTTCTAAGAAATTAAACTTTTATGACTAATTGTACTGTTGGCCATAATCTTAAATATTACAAGAAAACATGCAGCGTCTGTGTCAGCACTGTAGCGGTTACACATTATACCATGTGACATTGCAGTAAAGATTTAAACAATTCCCTGTAAAAGGTCCAGCAGTTCAGCTCACAATTACTATTCAGAGCTATCACACAGTGTAATTTAAAGATGAGCAGACAGAGCGAGGTTCTGTTTGATGCCCTCCCTGACTGATTCAAACTGGCACTGAGCCCCTGCCCTACAGCAGAGGTGCCACCAATGGAGACATCCATCTGCTGACCTCGTATGTCTGGGGAGACTGTCTCAGTTGTGATGTGACCTCCTGCATGCTGTCATGCCCCGTGGGAAAACCGCCAGCTTGAAAGTTAACATTATAACGCCTTCACTTCACTGTCGAGCGTCCTTTTTTCCAACAGATTTACTGTTCGGTTACATTAATGTAAACGCTCTTACCTACGACTTAATGGTCTATTGATGAAACTGTTCTGAGAATAACATCTTGTATTTAATGATGGTCGTGCTATTCCGTGTTTCAGTGATTAAAATTTATGAAACGTCCAAAAATCCAAAGTAGACGTTTAGACTAAGTGCATAAAAATCACCAAAAATCCTTAAGAAACAATCACTTACTTGGTATCTGCCCTGGAGCTGAGTATCTAATTAAGCGTTTTTATTCATTGGGAGTAATATACAAAAACGTTCGTGGGCTCGTTTTCAACTCAAACTGCAGATTATGAACGGGGAAGCTCGCATGAAGAATTTTCAGCTATTTCTTCATTATTTTCAAAACGACACATAGAAGAACAAAAGTACTGGCAGGACAACCAAAACCATATTTAAATACAGAACTAAACCAAAGCACATTCATGCACTAATTTCAAAATTCGTTTATAAACGCTGCTTTAGTATAGCAATCGTGTTGACTTGCTTACAGTTGGTAGCCTATAATCTATCTTCTTTTGACAACATAAACATGAAGCTGCGAAATAACTGAAAAGACAACCATCAACTTCACTGACGTGCTATTCCTTAAACCACTATTCCACGAGTGCTATATTAGGGCTAAGCCTTTAGAAACCTTATATACCACACTGACGTTAGTAAATTGTCGCGAGTAACTGTGCCTAGCGATAGTTCTTACCTCAAAATACAACCCCTCCAAAACCACTGCTTGCGATATGTAGCGTTCCACTCAGACGCAACGGGAATGAATTTGATGCTTCAGAAGTGTGTGAGAACTGGGTGAGACAATGCTAGGGAAAACTGGTGAAACTGAAGAACTGTTCCCTTCACCGTCCAGAGAAAACAACGGACTTCAGGCTTCAGATAATAAAATCCAGAGACTACTCCGCTATTGCTTCAGTGTGTTCATGCCTCCCTTAGCTAAGGTTGGTATGCAAACAGTTTTTCTACGACCGGGTGCATGCCGAGAATACGACCGTCAAAACTGTCCAACCCCTGAGGCGGGCACTCAATTTACGTACACGCCTACTGCTTACTTGCTACTATCATGAAGTGTGCATCGTTTAACTTGTTAATTACCCAAATTTCCAATGACGCTTGGTTGATGTTAACGAACTTTTGGATACTGAAAGCGCTTCTCTGAACTAACCCGTGAAATGACAATAGTACATTTCAAGTGTGGGGGGAGACTGCGCACTGTGGCCAAAGCAACTACACCCCTCGTGTCCTTAAACCTCCACAGATGGTGAGGCAGATAAGAAAAGTAGAATGATCTTTTTTCCTCACTTCCCTCGCGGGTCGTGACACTGACATTCCCTGTGGCATACGTGATATCCCCAGGCTCCCTGCCTCGGCTCTAAATCATCTCAGCTGAGGTTACTGAGCTTGATTAACCGCAGTGATTTGTTTTACTTTGCACCATTTCATCGGCAAGAATAGCGCATTTATGAATGCACACAGAATATTTTTGAACAGAGGAAGGAGGCTTTGTTCACCATCGTTTCGATCTAATACAAATGTGTGTGGGAGGCAAGCTTCACTTTCTGATTCGGTTTAATGTTTTTATTTTTCCATTTGTAAATAAGTATTAATGCAAATGGGGAACTCCCAAGACCTGAGATCTAAAATAAAACTTACACATACTTTTGCTTCATTTAGCCAAGCTGATTTGTGCACGGAGGTCATATGTCAGTCTCCTTTTATGAGACGTATGTGTGTGTTGTGAAGAGACACATGTGACTGGTGGTCTGCATCTGTTGTCTGAAACATTATCTAAATGACTCTTGCTCAGGCAAGGGTGCTGTGATGTCACAGGGAAGAATTTAAGCTTAATGGGGGTCGGGGGCGAACAGGGTCATTTTTGTGTTTGCCAAGAAAACACAAGAAACTAAGTACACCTCTCCACAAGTCACTAAAAACTGTGTCTGAGGATAGAGGTGTAAATGCTTTATTTGCTCTTGCCTGTGTCTCTAAACTGGCACCAAACCAAAAACTACTTTGTTCTGGGCTTTCTGTGAGTGGAGACACAATAGTGTAACTCAGGCTTGATGAGCATTTATTAGCTTGCTTTCACAAAGGACAGCTTAAAAGCTTTTCCATTTGTTTTTAGCAATGTTTCACCCCCTGAATGAAACACTGACCAGACAACACGCAGGAATGCCATTAAAGAGAAAACCAAACACTTTATGTAGAGTGTCAGCTTCAATAAACTGATTCTTTTAAAAAATCATGACTATGTATTGTGTTCAAGAGCTTCAAGAAGTTGTTGCATGTGTGTAACATCTGTGATTAGTTACTCATTTCATTTCATGAACACTTTTCAATAGTTGGGATGTGATTTGTTTCATTCCATGAAAACTGTGAATTGTTCTAATTGTACATTGTGTCTTGAAAACGGTTGTCCTATTGTAGAAGATGGAGGACTGAGTCAGCCACTAGAAAGAACAGAACAGTAATCACGCCATGCCACTTATGTATGCAAATTCTACAACCCCTCCCCTTCAGAGACAAGCACCCCCACAACCTCTCTCCCTCTCTCATACACACACACACACACACACACACTCACACACACACACACACACACTCACACACACACACACACTTACACAACTATTACAATTTACTTAAAATACTTATTGCCCCCCACCACCAAATGTAAACCTGCCTTGTATGGGAACATGCCCACATCACACAGTGTTGTCAAACACAATACAACCCCAGTAAATTTAACCCCACTCCCTTTTGTCCAAATAATCTCTGTCTCTCTCTCTCTCTCTCTCTCTCTCTCTCTCTCACACACACACACACACACTATCCAGACAGCCTCATTCTGTCATGGGGCATCAGACAGTGCCCACGGGACGAGCTGCATGCGTCACACTGTCCTCTCTGCCCCTAGAGGCAGAGACGCAATAGTCCGGAGCATTAAGATGCCAGGGATAAAAAACAAATTCATTATGAAAGAAAAAAAAAAGAGAGAGAGAGAGAGAGAGAGAGAGAGAAGTTGTGATCTATGATGGTCATTAGCTTTAAAATATTACATATTGTCCTCAGACATTATTATTTTATCATTCTAGTGATACACTTTTCACACACTCATATAGTAAGTCTTGGCATCATGCGATCCAGACATTTGTTGCCATTCACTGCATGCAGGAGCTGCAGAGTAGGACCAGAGTTCAGGAACAGTTGTAAGAGAATGTATGTAGCACTAACAAATCACTCCTTTTGTTTCAAAGCATCTCTGAGCGGAGTGAGTGTGTTACTGGTTACCTAGCAACCGTGCGTAAACTCTGTTTATGGCCATAACAGGAGACAGGATGAGACTGGTACAGATGACCAAAAAGGAATGAGGGTTATAGAAAAACTTCAGCCTTTAGCACATGTTTGAGAATAACACTTTAGGTTTGTTGACATGGAAACAACAAAACAGTGTTGGTGTATGGTAGGAGACTACATTCTTACATATTCAGAGATTTATTGTCTAACTTGGGCTTGGAGGAACAGTCTGTATACCTCGGTTAACTTGCTTTCTCGTCTCACTTAAAAGATCTCCAGTTTGTTGTGTGTAAACTTGGTACAACTGATTAGATTAGGGCAATGTGTTTGAATTCATTAGGAAATAAAATCTCAAATGTGTTTAAGCAGGTTGATCCATGTGCTCTCTCCTCCATGAATCATTTGTTAGGAGGTACATTTACACAGTGACGCAGCTTGCAGTCTGGGATCTGTAGTTTCTTCTGAGGTGGAGAATCACTGTGAGCGCTGTTCTCTCACCTGCTGAAGATTCATACCATGTAGATGATAGAATACTGGAAGAAAGTCACTGAAACAGAAATATTGTACACTTTAATGTTGTGAGACAACATCAATGTGAATGCCTTCATCTTACTATTCTATGTTTTTTAAGGTCCTTCAGTTGTGAATGCACCGAATACTATGTTCCCAGAGAACACAGTAGTGAACTGTAAGCTGCGTGGCATGTGCACAGAGACACTGACGCAATCCCTCGTCGCATCACTGGTCAGACACTCAGGAGAAGCTCTTTGCGCATCTTTGGCGAACGTAGAGTCTTGCTGACAACAGCACACTTTGTCCAGTCACACTGGAATATGTGCAAGGCAGCAAATAGTCGTTCCACCATTTCCACTTGGCTCTAAATAGTGACCCACTCATTTTAGTGAGCATCGACCGCAAGAGCTCGTCTCTCACAAGGGGCAAACGAGGGACATTTCTAAGCGGATTGTAGAGGGGAATAGGTAGGGATGTAGGCTGAGGGGGAAAGTGGGAAAGACAAGGAAAGCATGGTCTTCTGCGTTTTTTTTATTTAAACATCCCCCGGCCCCCCTCCCCCCTTCTCCTCAGCTGTCTGCATTGTGCTTTCACTTTGTGACAGGCCAAGCGTGGTAGAAACCCACCATATACCTCCGGTGTTCCCATGAGGCCTGGCCAGTTGAGCGGAGGAAAGTAGGGCAAGGAAGCAGCTATGGATTGGTCACCCTCCTCTCTCCGGCACCCGGTAATCTGATTCACTGCAGGGCAACCATCCATCCATTTTTTTTCTTTTTCTGTCACAGAGATATTTGTCTCCACTTTAATTTATTTCCTTTCCATTTTCATTGAAAGGGCATATTTTTGCAGTTCAATTACACCACTGGGACCACAGTCCATAATTCATGTATGGGACTTTTTAGAAAGAGAGTAAATGGACTTCATCGCTCTACCATGTGGTCAGAGTTGCCATTGGGGTGGTTTTTGTACTTAATGCCAGCTTTAGCCGAGGAAAATTGTTTTGTCTTTTATATTTAAGGTCTTAAGAGGTTTTAGAGACATTTGAATTTGTGTCACTTTGGACTGGACATTTAGACTGTGAACTGAAGAACTTTGTGATTTAGGCCCCGTATAACTCAGTATTTGCCGGACATCATATGGTTTTGTTAGGTGACTCGGTGGCCTAGTCCACAAGTAGACAACCTTCCTCCATGAAAGCTACACTTGAACAAATGTCTGTCCTAGTCCTGATAAGATTCTCCTCACTCTCCATGTACCATTTTCTCTCATAGATAGGGGAACGCTAGATGGAGAATGTTAGATGAAGTAGAAATAAGGTGCCCGTTGTGTTCTCCTGATAACTACTACTGCTAGCCTGTTGAAGGCCATGCTGAGTTTAATGTGAAAACCTGTTAGCACAGCATCAGACCGTAACTCTCCACACTGTCTGAGAGGCATTGCCTGAACCTGCCCTGTGTTGGTGGGCCAGTAATGATGTTCCCAGAGCTGATTTTGGACCCGGCCCAGGTAACGCTAATGCAGCCATACGGCCAGAAAAATTCTTTCTGTGGCTGCTTTTCTCCTTTGATAGAAGAGGAATGCATGTGTTTACCAGGTACACCTGAGAGATAAGCATGTGCTCTCCCCATCTTTAGCAGCTTAGCCAAAGCCAGCCTAGATACCAGTAATTCCTTAGCAACAGCATTGCCAGCTGCTACACCTGGAGTTTGGGGGGTGGGGAGGTGTTTGATGGGATGCTGGTGGAGGAGAAGTGCCGCAGGGCTCAGCTGTCTCTGAGACACTGCTATCTAGCTCTTTATTACCACTATCCCTTCTAGAATATTCTGCCAATCAATGCTACAATCATCGGGGTACACCACCTGTCCATGTGGCCAGTCAATCAAACATGGAGAAGTTATGTTTTGTTCTCGTTGCGTATGGCAGAAGCCTGTTCCAGGGACAAATATGATCATTATGGGTGCCTCTCCCTCAAAATAATATGAATTTTAACACAGTAAACATTGGGAGTAGGAAGGGAAAATGGGGAGAAAAGGGAGAATACTATTACAAGCAAGAAAAAAAGAGATTATATCAAATATCAGTAGCATGTCACAAATGTAAATCTGTTTGTTGGATGAGAAAACATTTTAGTATTTCTCTCTCTCTCTCTCTCTCTCTCTCTCTCTCTCTCTCTCTCTGTCCGTCTGTCTGTCTTTTTTTTGATACAGGAGATGGTCCAGGAATTGTTCAGTTGGGTGTGTTCCTGTCTTTATATTCTGCAGACTGTAACTGATATGACTCATTATCATAATAACAAAATAGTTTCCAAGGGGAAAACCGTAAAACATTTGTCATGTAAGACTTCCAAAACCAACTTAGCTGTAGAATTAGCTGCAGCTTGATTCATGGCCCTTGTGTGTGTGTGTGTGTGTGTGTGTGTGTGTGTGTGAAAGAGAGAGAGAGAGTGTGTGTGTGTATGTGTATGTGCATGTGAATATGTGTGTTTATGTGTATATGTCTTTTTGCGTGCATGTGTGTGTGTGTGTGTGTGTGTGTGTGTGTGTGTGAATGTGCTTCCTGTAGGCTTATCTCTAAATTTAGAGAAATGAGATCATACCTAGCCATTTATTCTGTAAAAAAGATACATCAGCTTCAGGCGCAGTCCAAAAGTTCTCAACTTTGCCATTAAGAGCTTATGGTGAAAGGGAAAAAAGTACTTTAAAAACATCCTGCGTAAATCAGCAAAGCTAAACGTGGGATCAATAATGGCTCTTGATTATATCACAGATTAAACAACAGTGATTCATCAGTGTAAACAGGGCAGAAGTCAAGCTTCCACCAGAATTAAGCTTAAGAGTTGCTTACATCATTCAGTCATTGGTAAACAATCAATTCACTGAATGCTTTATTCCCTTTAGAATTAAAAAAAAAAAAGAGAGAAAGAAACCTGTGACCAAAATATGTGGTCAAAAAAGACTCGGTCCACACATCGTTTTCTGCTCATCCACTTTCCTTTTCATTCACTGATGCAACATCTGTACAAGATATATGTGTATTGTGTGGGCTAAAATTTCCGTGTTGTAATGAAGTGGAAGGGGACGATGCAATTATGTGACAAATATGTTTCCCAGATACACACAAACCTCACAAAGGCGCCTCTGGTCTATGCTCCCCTTGTACAGTTTTACAAGCAGAAAAGTTGCAAATCTCTGTTCACCTAACACTTCACATGTTGGTCTCCCACTGAGGCTTCCTTCCTGGTTATTAAGCTGTTTACCCTGAAGAAAACTCATTGTTAATTACCACTAACTCTACAGACGCTACAGCCCGAAGGGGGATCCACTTAATAATTGAAGCAGTTTCCACTCTCTTGGAGTAGGAAAGTGACAGAATGCGCAAATGCAGGGGGGGGGGGGGCTGAAAAAATGGAACAAGTTATGAGTTTATTCCTCAATCTCTATTCAGCTTTGCCCAGAATGGAAGGTAGTGTCTAGGGAAAAGCAGAGGAGCTAATGAGGATTTACCCAGGGCATCTGATAGACATATGCAGCCACCCACCTCGAGGAACTGAAAGGCAGCCTCTTCAGCAGACGATTTTATGGGTGTTTTTATGCTGAAAAAAAGATACCGGCATTGCTATTTTTAATATAAGATAATAAACGTTCCAAGCGCTCATGTCTTAAGGGGAAAGAGTACACAAACAGAGAATTACTGAGCCAAAGGTACGGTGTATCTTGCCAAATGAAGCTGGGATAATGGCTATTTAATTCATGACAGTTATGAATGATCAGAGGCGTATAATACAGCAATTTTGAGGGAAGAGAATATGAAGCTACAGGAAAGGGAAGAGGACACATTAAATAAAACAGCTTGAGGGAGAGAAAAATGAAGAAAACGTGGAAAATGGAGAGTTTTTTTCCTCTATTTCTCTTGCCCTGAGTCTCTCTCACTCTCTCTCTCTCTCTCTCTCTCTCTCTCTCCATACATCTCTCTCTTAGAGTGCTGGAAAAATATATCCTGTTCAAAAGGCTGTGCTTGTGATTTAATCTGTCACTGTGGTGCACAGCAAGAGGGACCCAGAGGGGAAATCCTCTTTTCTACAGTTTACAGTGAAATAATGTAACACATTTAACAGCATCCGGTAGGGCAGACGAGAGAGAGAGAGAGAGAGAGAGAGGACAAGAGAGAGAGGGAGAAAGAATGGGGAAAGAGAGAGAGAGAGGACAAGAGAGAGAGAGAGAGAAAGATAGAGATAGAGAGAGAGAGAGAGAGAGAGAGAGAGAGGGGGGGGGGGGGGGCAAGATAAGATGGAATGGAAGAAAATGAGGGCTGGGAGAGCAAAAACACTTTTTGTTAAGTGCTCAGACACATAAAATATACAAAGCTCTGACTAGTTCAGTTTCAACCATTTGCTCAATGCCATTTGGTGAGGGTGCTTTCATAATGTAGTCCAGGGAGCACTAACACAGCTTGTATTTTATTTATCTATCTATCTATTTATTTATTTATTTATTTATTTTTACTTTTTTTTCATAGTGAGTCTTAAAAACATCAAACAAAATGACAAGAGTCTAAATTTATATTTATTACTTTCTTTTATATGCTGACCTCAGTCATTTCGTTATCAATTACACTATGATGTTGTATTGATATCAAAAATCCGCAAATAGGTTGAGTGACACATCTGTAGATGTGGTGTGATGACTCACAGATGTCATGCTTAGTGACATCACAGATGTGCTGTTTAACGACTCCACAATCTAGAAGATGTTCTGTTCTGTGACCTCACACAGCTGCACATGTGCTGTCATGGAAATAAATACGATGCAGGTCTATGTATTATCCTGTGAACTCACAGACTTACAATAATGGGTATAACTGTTATGAACAGTTTATATGAACACTCCAAACAGAGTCACAAAATCAAGAAATCAGTCATGTTTTAGGAGAGACATACATTTACAGACCATAAAAATTAATCAAGCCTCACAGTAGACCATTCCGGAGACATATAATTGATAGAGGACAAAAGTGTTAAGCGTTTTATCTGATAGATTCCAAAGTCAACTGTCTAACTTTGGAATGAGAATCTTTTTCCATGTCTGAGTGACATGTAAAACCTTTTTGTGATCCCACAGAACTGTAGATTTGCCATTCAGTGACATCACAATCTTGTAATTGTTCTGTATTATGACCTCACATCTGTAGATGTGACAGTGACATTAACCAATACTAAACCTTATAACTAGCTTATCTTTTTATTATCCCAACTCTAAGTTGGTTTGACACCCTCCAACATACTTTACATTTGAAAACTTTAAGTTCTTTTTGCTCATTTAGTGGCACTATGATTTACAAACCTTCTTAAAATTATATTTTGAGGTTTTTAAAATGGATATTTATATGTTGTTTTATTGTCCTGTGAGGCTTATGAACATAAAGTGGGTCAAAGATCCAGACATAGATGTGTTTATGTCAAGAAGCAAACCTACATATATGTCCATGTCCTTCATCTTGCTTGATCTCAGACTGTGTAATACACCTCTCACACACTATGAAATTATCCAGGGCAAGAAAATACTTATAATTTATATATATATATATATATATATATATATATATATATATATAAATGATAT
Source organism: Chanos chanos (assembly GCF_902362185.1). Lineage (NCBI taxonomy): Eukaryota > Metazoa > Chordata > Actinopteri > Gonorynchiformes > Chanidae > Chanos > Chanos chanos. Next base: position 36,192,071 of record NC_044495.1, on the reverse strand, counting down.
GTTTTAAAAAAACGGGTCTAAATTATAAGTGCTCTATATGTGTATGCTGTATTGTTTTCTGCTTATTATTTTTTGAAGAGGTACATTTGACACACTACAACCGCTCTGTCGCCATGGCAACGGAGGATTCGGCGCATGAGACAGGGTGAGTGAATACTGTCTCTTCGCAAACAAAGAAGGCGTTATTCCTGGAGCACAGACTAGCAGTATGAAAATGTAACATCCAAACAAGCACACAGCATGTATAATTACGCTGAATGCATGTACATTTATTTCACAGAGACCATCCCAACACAACACAACAGGAAAGAGTGGTCATTTGGTTATCAGTGATGCTTTGATGCCTTTCAAAAATTCATCAGGGACATTCAACAAAGCTCTGCTTTATAACTGACTCGACAAGAACAATTATTTTGAGGTTGAAGAGGAAACCGTATTATAGATATCAAATAATGTTAGTTTCTCTTTTCCTTTTTTGCATCCTTTTCTATCTTTTTATGATGTGTAAAGGGGGGAAGGAGTGGGAAATGTTGGTCCCAAACAGGAATATCTTTACAAGGTGCCTGACAGATTTACTCCTGTTAGACATTGAGCTCCAAAGAGGTTCTGACAGACGTCCATGTGCTAACACACACACACACACACACACACGCAAACACACACATACTTTGGGACAAGGCAGGGAGTGCCGCTGAAGTTTTGAGCACACAAACATGATTTCTCTTTGCTTTGACATTTCCCAGGGGGCTTTGGTTGAAAGAGGGGGTACGTTTTCAGTTCTACACCAGCAGGATGAGAAGATGAGGCTGGCAAAAGATTGAAAGAGAGAGATAAAGTACAACACAGCCTTGGGACGTGTGGCAGAAAAAGAAAAAAGGGTTAGTATTATTAGTATCTGAGTACTACAACATGGTTCCATTGAGGATAAAGATTGTGAGCTGTCATGTAAAAAGCAAAAAGGCATTTTCTGATTCGATATTCAAGGTGGTAAAAATTCATTTTCAAATCACTGCACAGTTTGCCTACTGTGGAAGCATGGCAAAATTTCCTGTGTGAGGAAAAGAAAAATTCAAGCAAGTGCTAACTGCTACATAGAAAACAAAAATGAAAGTTATATATATCAGAAGGGGCCTTGGTTTAATAACTGGTATAATAAATTCCTATGATAAATTTCTTATGTAACAAATTTACACCCATTTTATTCCCCCTGGACCCAGAACTCTCAAGACTTCTCAACTAAAAGCTCCTGTTCCTCTTCACTGTCATTCACTCTGTTGCCAGGTAACAGTTGACAGGAAATCAGTGTCAGGCAATTGGGAGCACTGCACATGAGATCTGACAATCCTTCATAACCTCTTGGAATGTACTGTGATTTGGACTGTGCTGTTTGTGGAGGTTCCTTCAGTTCTAATTAAGTAAAATGAGAAAGAGAACTTGCAATGCTCCCATTGTGGTTTAGCCTCAGGCTTCAACCATGACAAGACTGCACTTGGACCAGGACCTCACTGGGAGGCAGTGATGGAATGGGCCTGGGCTGACCACAGCTATTCCTGATACCAAACATTAAGTGGGGCATGTACGACTAATGTCCAGGATTAAACATAAATTAAGCACTGAGCTCTGATATGTATCTGAAAATGAATTGCTTGTTGTATTTCTAGGTCATAAAAGCAAAATGAACACAAATAACAAACGTACTTTATACTTGAGAATAATTTAGCTGAGACACATAAATTATTCCTTCAGTAATGTCCTGTGTGAGCATTGTAGGAAATGAAATAAATAAACTGAAAGAACTAAGAGAGATATACTGTAAATGTAGACAGGAGAGTTAGGGAAGAGAGACAGGGATTCTGTCAGGGATGAGCGATGGGGAGTCTCAGCTCCTGGTGTAGGTCATGGAGGAAGGACTGCACACACACACACAAACACACACACACACACACACACACACACACACACACACACACACACACACACACACACACAGACCGTCTCTCTCTCTCTCACACACACACACACACACACATACATACACGCACGCATGAATACACACACACTGTACACTGTCAGTTCAATCCAACCCACAAAACCTGCCTGCCTGACAGCTGTCTGCAACAAGCTGTTAGAAGTGTCAAAATCCCCTCTGCCATTCATCTGTGATACCTACAGAATCTTCACCCATCTGGCTAAGACAGCCTACACGCTGGACTTTTACAAGATGCTGCTTAAATCTTCTGCTTGTTATAGTTCTCAGTGAAATGGACCAGTGCAATAAGATGCAAGATATGTGGTATGAAAGGAAACTTGTGAGGGACACAAAGATAAAAGGTCTTATTGTGAGATAAATCAAATAGAACTGAATCCCATGTCTATGGTCAAAGAAATCCAAAGAAATAATTTCTCTCTCTCTCTCTCTCTCTCTCTCTCTCTCTCTCTCTTTCTCTCTCTCTCTCTCTCTCTCTCTCTCGCTCTTTCTCTCCCTCTCACTTATCACACCAACCCCTTCCTCTTGCACTGTTTCAAGAAATGAGAGGTTTTTTTTGTCAAGGTGGACAGTGCAATCCACACTGAAGCTTCCATCATGAGATGGTTAACAGTAAGCATGATGTTCTGTTTGGGGATTGGGGATTGGGGGGTGTTTCTACCCTGCCTCGTGCCAGAGCATGTGCTCTAAGTTATTCTGCCTGGAGGTGCCAAGGTTTGGCCAGCTGGCACTACACTACTGTGAGTGCTATCAGTTTCTCTGGCCTGTTTAACATCAAATTTTTCCACAAAAAAATGTTCAAACCAGAAGAAAAAAAAGAGAGCAAGACCAATAAGACCGATTCTCGCTTCTCCAATTTTCTCCCCTCCTGTTCTTCCTTTGTTATCTCCAAATCAGGTGCTTAGATTTTGTTTATCCCTAAATCTCACCCTCACCATTCCTCTATCTCTCTCTCTCTCTCTCTCTCTCTCTCTTTTCACACTGTACTTTTCTCTCCATCTAATGGGGCAGACCAGACAGAACCTCAGCAGTGTGCAGTAATAGAAACCAGATGACTTAGAAAAACATAGGCCTCCTTTACGTACAGAGAGCTCCCATTAAGCGCTGCGTCTGCCATTCCTCCTAGGTCAGTCGGGCTGTGGTTCACATGTGTGACTGGGTATGTCGTAAATCAGGCCAGGCAGTAGAAATTCCAATAGGAGTGGTTTTACCATTGGCTCAAGGGTAAAAGTGACTGCTTGCTTGTCCCTCTTGGCAAGACCTTATGACCTGGACCAAACTAAACAAAACCACTACACCTGTGAGGAGATCACTGTGGTTATTTTTCACATAACTTTACCGCTGCAAGGGTCTGTGCCAATTTGCTGTCTTAAATATGACAACTGCAGAAAGGTTATTTATATTTGGTAGACAGACAAAGGGAATAAGCAAGATATATGTTTTGAATTTCGCTGAAGCCTGCAAAATAGGTAGAAGTTTTACCCCCTCATGTATTTACTTCCTGTGTACTTTATGATGTAAGACTTGAGATAACAATAATTGCTCCCTTGGACAAGCTGATTCACACACGCACCACACACACACACACCCACACACACACACAGTAACCATTTCAGTGTGTTGGTCCTGTCCTTTAGAAACTCCTTTGTTAACTTTATAAACTATTGTGTAAGCTGGTTTGACCTTTGAGTTGAGGTTGCTATAGACAGGCCTTTTTTTTTAGTTTTTGGAGACTGACAACTCATGTCAGTGCTATAAGGGTAGCACACTGGTCACCTTATATCCCCTGAGGGTGATGTCACCCTCTTCAGAGCAACTTAGCTCGGACTCCGTGAGCCCGGAGTTTATTTTGGACTCCATTATGTTCACATCACTGACATGGGAGGACAGCAAGGCCCATTGGGAGACTTCACTTTGTCCGCTCTATGTCACTTTCCCTTTTCATCTCTGCAGGATGCAAACGGCACGACACGCAAGTCAACCTTCTTCTCCTCTATTCTCAAGAGGCCCTGGGAGAAAGCAGGAAGGAAACGAGTGAGGGAGAGGTGAGGAAGTTATGGATGACCTCTTACTTTTTTGGAGGGCTTCTGCAAAAAAAGATAAGCTCTTGAAGTCTTTTGAGCTGCTCTGCCTTGAGTTACACGCTTTGTCACACTTTTACGTACGACTCAGACACTCCAATGTGACGTCTATATTTTGTAATGACAATATCTATGCCTGCCAATTCATATTTGTATGTGTTTTGCTAAATTTCAGGGGCACCTGAAAACTCTGGAAAACAAACATCAAAGTGAGACACACAGTCTTTATCAGCTCATTTAGAATTGCAGTAAAAAATCTGACATCTTACTTCGTAGGCTGACCATTGGTTCAAAAAGAGAAAGGGTTTTCGCTTACAACATATCGCTGTTCAAGCCCACCTCCAGTTCAGAGCTTTCAGTGGTTATAGGTATAAATGTTACCTGAATAATATCTATAGAGCTATGTAAATGGAGACACAGCACTCTCCCCCTCACTTTTCTATGTACCATGCTGACAAACGTTCTGTAGCTAAACGCTTGTTCTCCAGGACAGCGGATTCCCCGCTGTGATTACTGGCAGCAAAGGACGCAGTCTTTTTACATCCAGTCAGCCAAGTATGGAAAGTATGGATGCACCCACATCCAATGTGAGGCAAGGCCTTTCTGTGCTTTTTGATAATATTTCCATACAGAAATGTACAGGAGTTCATCAAATATAACTGTTGAGTACAGTACATCTAAACTGGAAAAACTGGCGAGCGGCAAAATGGAGTTCAGAAAGCCATGGTTTTGAACGGGTCTGTGTCCTTTTAATGCAGCCTCTTTAACGCAACAATAACCCCAGAAAGCCCAACTGACTGAACTCAAGCATTTTGTAAAGTTTTCTTCTATCATCAGTTCCTGCTCTGTCCAGTTCTCAGATTCTTGTTAAAGGAACTGCCGAATTTAGACTTTGGGCAGAAGTTCTTACAAAGTTAGATGAAAGCATTTGACAGTTATAATGAAAGAATGTTACAACACATAAATGAAAATATTTTGTGTTTAACATTCATAGCACATTTTGCAAGCTTGAACATTTAGAGAATGTCTGGAACACTGGACCATCATTCCCAGGATATTCATCCGTACCATTCCCAAAGCTCCGGGCCTTGCACTGTTAGCTGGGCACAACCTTCACACAAGGGATTTGTAGTCATCATTAGACACCAGGTGCAACGTGGAGAGGGAAATGAATGACTTGAGAAAATGGAGGGCTTGATAGCCATGCTTGTTTTAATAAGGTTATCGTGAATCTGCGCCAGCTCTCGTGATGTGTAAAACTTTATCAGCCACCTAAGCTCAGCCTGTATAATGACATTACTCCTCTCACAGGTAGTGCCACACGCTGAACTCTCAGTGGAACAGTTTAACGGGCCTTCGATGCAGTGATCTGATGACCACGTTGTTCTTGTTTACGACTGGATGTCCATTTTGTGCTTTTAAGTGATTGGATGATGGATCAGGAAAACATGGAGAAATAATAAACTTCTGATGAAAGTGAATTTGCCAGAGGACGGGAGATGTGACGTTCCGTCTGTAGTTTTGGAAATGACATCTTGTGCCCATCTGCTCCTTAAAGCTGACAAAAGCATAGTAAGCAGCTTGAACAGTGATGAGCAGGCTGCTAACGCTCACTTGTTTCTTTCTGAATAAGCATCATACAGTTACACAAAGACCGCGACAGCCTACTAGACTCTCAGTCTCTGTTTGTTTTCACTAATGCTTTAGCACTGTTGTTTCCAAACTAATCACTGACAAAACAGGAACATTTTTAATCATCGTGGCAACTTGGAGAGTTTTAACTGTGCTGCCACAAAGTTCTGTGAGTGAAGGTAAGTGACAAATGTTGCAATAGGACTGTGGAAAAATAAAAAAATATACAATTTAGCTGGGGGTTGGAGAAATTCTATGGAGAAGCTAACATCCTATACTTGCTCTGTTCTTGTCGGCATTTGGTCCCAATGGGTAAAGAAATGAGGTGACCTAAACACATTGAAATGTCTTCTGTGTTTCAGCAATAGATGTACATGGTACATGGTAATAAAAGTCAAGTTTATTTGGGATCACTGTAACATTTAAGAAGTGTTAATGACGCACACAGTTAAATCCATCCCTTCTGAAGAGCTGAACACTGCGTTCCTATTTTATAATACTCATAAAGAAGAAGAAAAAAAAGAAAGAAATTGTCACTAAGCGATAGTTGCTCCTCAGGTGACAAGCATACATTAAGGGCTCTGATGCGTTTTTTTTACTCAGTATTTTGTTGTTGTTGTTGTTGTTGTTGTTATTATCTGTGTTGTACACGTTGTGTCTAGGCAGATGTATTCTCTGACCATTGTTGATGGTTTCCAGTGTTTGCCTTCTCATCCCAGTGGACTCTAAGTGAAAACAGGCATCAGGCTCTTCTGACCCTGGTGATCCTTGACTGCATGTTGCGTTACCCGGGGAAACCATTAGTAAGTTCTCCTTTACTCCCACAAAGAAACTGGATCCCTCCCTCAGACAGCCACACATCTTATTCGCCAGGAAAGTCACTCACTCAACTTAAATATGACCCTTCATCTGTGCTCTCTCTCTCTCTCTCTCTCTCTCTCTCTCTTTCTGTCTCTCTCTCTGTCTCTAATGTAATCTTATGGACAAAGCCATTTACTTTGTGTATTCTCCCATGACCATGACTCTCTGTGACCCTGTGTGACCGTTTAGAAAGATCATTATGTGTCAGACAAATTTGGCTTACTTTCATGCTTATGTAAGTCAGCTCTTGCTTTGGAGTTCAAACATCTGGATTCCTCTTTTTATTTTTCAAGTATGTTTTTCCTTCTAATCAGGCTGATGACGAGGAGACGTTAAATAGAGACGCAAAAAACAGGGAGCAGTATGTTCACTAACTGGGAAAAAAAAAGAAAGGGAAAAAAAAGAACTGTGACAGACAACCTGTTGGCTCCACACAAACAGCTCAGCGGTGGTGATACACTCAGCGTTAGCCTGCTAACACTGGTACGGTTCCTTCACTTCCACATGCTATTAGGGCACATCGGGGTCTGTTCTCTGATGCTGTGAACAAGAGCTGGAAAAGAAGAAAGAGGGGGCATATGCAATGCTAATAAAGGTACAGCTTTGGTACTGTGATCAGAGGATGTGGATACAGGGACAGCTCCCCTGGGGAGAAGAGACTGCAATACACACAGTTTCGCTTAAGGGGGTGAGGTAAAGGAGAGAGGTAGAGAGAGAGAGAGAGAGAGAGAGAGATGTGAGACAAGAACAGACAGGTCACAGCAGGGGGGCCACTCTGTTCCTCATTTTAAAAAATGTGCCAATGAATCTCATTAGCCAACATGGCTTCTCAAATCAGCCTCCAAGAATATTCACCACGGGCTGCATTCAGAAAAGCACCCCTCCTCCTCCTCCTCCTCCTCGTCTCACCCTGCCTCCTCACTCCCTCTTACACTCACCCCCCAGCCCTTTCCACTCAGTTTCATTTAGCCTGTGCCAGCGCTAATGCATAAATTCAGCACCCCCCCCCCCCCTTTTTTAAAGGGCTTGATTAAAAGCTCCCCGGGAAAGAGCCTCTTTTTTTGATGACATCTGTTGCATTTTGCACTGATTATGGGATTTTTTTTCTTTCTCTGTCTTTTTTTTTTGTTTTTTTGTTTTACCTGTTTAAAGTGTTTTTGTACAGTCTTGACAGCAATAATATCTCTAATATAGAGAAGAGGGAATTGTGTTTGTGTGTCTTCCTTCCTTGTGTGGAAAAGAACAACCAAAGACTTGCTCTGTATGATACTGTTTTCCCTTATGCTTGATCAAAGAGTGGGTTTTTGTGTGTCACCCTTTGGTTGGTGGAACATAGACAGAGCAAGAAATCAAACTGGCACGGTGAAAAAACACACAAACAAACTTTAACGTATTTACACACAGTCACACATTCACTGAAACATGTCAGCTGACACAAATGACACAGCAGCAGGACTATGAACCAGGAGCAGATGGGAAATCTGTACTCAAGAATGTTACCTGGTTATTAGTTAAGTGCTGGCTTGACCCTACTTTTCCTACACTGTCACTGAATTTCAGAAGAATGTTTGAAATTGGTTCATACACATTACAGATGAAATAGACAGTTTTGAAGGAGCGGGGGGGGGGGGGGGGGGGGGGGGCGCATTTAGTTTCAGAGATGGAAATGTATGGAGACAGACAGACACATGGTTGTCTGTTAGTCTCTGTGCAACAGGGCCTATGGAGAGTTGGTGTCTGATCGGATAACAGACAGACGGACAGGCAGGCAGGCAGATGCGCACACACGCGCGCGCACAAACACACACACACACACACACACATTTGTGCACACACCCCACTGCCCATTTGCTGACAGGCCCTATCAGTAACTATGCCCCCTGGCCTGAGAACAGAGAGCATTTGACACGCTGACAGACAGGCAGACAGAAAGACAGACAGGCAGACAGACAGGCAGAGAGATAGACAGATAGACACGCGCACATGCTCAGGTGGCCTTTTGTTGACGTGCTGTATCAGTAACTGTATGTCCCATGGTAAGGAGGAGGAGAGTTGGCGCCTGATTGGCTGAGACAGAATAAGTCTGGCCAGTGGAGTAGAGAGTGTGTGGAACCGTACCGACTGTACTCCAATAATAGAACTGTCATTGTTGTCTGCGTGTACTAGCAGACCTGCATATATTAACATATTCACACAAACAAAAAGCAATGGATTACAATGCAATGGCCTATATTAGAAATGCTACTGGCACACAAGGTTATCATTACCGTCACTGGCTGCACCCTTTCATATGATAAGGCAAAGGCCATCTTTCTCTCTCAGTCTACTGTTTATTTCAGCATATTCTCTATCTTTTATCAACCCATTTCTCTTGGGCATTGATTAGCATTGAAAATTTTTTATTTCTTTCTCTCTTTTTTTTTTGAAGGCCTGGGGCACCTAAGAAAAGGAAAATGGAATAAATTAATGAATTATAATGATAAAAATGGCAAGAAAAGGACAAAAAAAATGTTGATTTGTTGCTTAGAATTCTTCTCATCCTCCTTCATTCTATAAATAAGTTTCTGTCTCTGTCCTGTACCTTCCTCGCCTCTTCATTATCTTTCCATCCAGGTAGCACCCATCTTTTTCACGTGTACCGTTCTCCTGGAAATCATCAGCACAGGTTTTTCCCTCACCTGGCATGACTGAGTGGGACACAGCACATCCTCATGAGAAAATATTCAAACCAGGGCAGTATGTGGTGTGGAGCAGAGTGTTGAACACTGGTTATAGGTGAGCAACTGGATGATTTGAAGAAGGAGAACTGACAGTGTTTGTTGTCTGTTGTCTGTTGTCTGTTGTCTGTTGTCTGTTGTAAATGTAACCTTGTTGCTGAAGCGAGGTGTTCCCTGCCTGTATGAATATCTCACACAGTGAACAGCTCTAACCCTCTCAGTTCAGCAATTGAACGAGACTCTAAACAGACAGACGAGATATGACACGGCTGCCGGCCGCCATCTTGGAATGTAATGAGGAAAGACTGGGTTACATTAGGCTTGTTTTGCTTATGGGAGCGTAAGAAGTGAACTCAAGGTGAATTGTGTTTTACAGCAGAAAGCTGTAGCAGAAAATCATCACGATCCTTGAATACAAAGTGGGTTGTGTGCTTGAGTTCGGTTCTGAGCATTTACACTTGTTTTTGCAAAAACCTGATCCAACAGATTTATGTGTATGTGTGTGTGTGTGTGTGTCTGTGAAAAAGACAGAGAGGAGACAGAGGGAGAGAGAGACAGGCAGAGAGAGAGAGAGAGAGAGAGAGAGAGAGCGAGAGCGAGAGCATTGCTCCTACAGTTGTATGTGTGTGAGTTTATGCTCTTATGTATTGGTAATGATAAAAGACCAAATGAACAGTAATGTGAGCATTAACACAGAGAGCTTCATTAACATGTTTGTTAATCAGGCTCTCAGTTCTTGCATTGTCTTCCAAATACCCATGTACAGTAAACTCCCCGACCTCCAACTCTTTAACACTGTCCTCCCCCACCTGTCAATCAAAGTAATATGCTCAGACAAGCAGAAAGGGAGAGGATTGAGAAATGAGGATGAGGGAACCGGGGGGGGGGGGGGGTAGTACAGAGGGAACAAAAGGAACAAACTGCCAGTACATGGTAAAAGGAAATACCCTATTAAGACATCTTCAGAGTGGATAAAATGCAGGCGAGAAATACAAAATGATTACAAAGATTCTGAGAACAGACTTTCATTTAAGACTCTCAAAACATAGATGAATCTCATATATGTAGATAGGAGACTGTGTGTGTGTGTGTGTGTGTGTGTGTAGAACTGAATTAACATGTCTGCACTCCCGAGTGAAACAACTGAAACGACAGAGATAGATTGCATAGGAAACCATGGAGACAGAACCATATAAGAACTGTAAACAGCTGGGGAGAAGAAGTCTGTTGGTCTGGTGTCCAACTGTTCTATCTCTTGGCTCGAACAGACCATTGGGAAACAGCATGTTAAAAAGTCTTGTCCTCTGAGGAACATGAAAATCTTTTGGCATCTCAACAAAACAGTCTTGGAGCAGTGTTTTGTAGACTAACAAATCGGAACAGATCTGCCTGTGAGCTTCTTGGCTTGCAAGACTGAATGCATGAGATCAGGGTCCTTAGTTTCAGCTCAACCAATCCTTTGTTTAAAAAGCTGAAAACCTGGTGAGGCTATGAGGGCTCTGGGTTTTGGCAAAAACTAGGAATCTTCAGGTGATTGCTTAAAACACGCACACACGTATACACATATATATATTGAAAGGTAGTTTGGTGTGTATGGTTTAGTAGGTTGGAGAGTTTGTTTTTCGGTGGAGGATGTGTGTTAGGATATCGGTGTGTGTGTGTGTGTGTGGATGCGGAGGTGACGCTGGGCAGTTGGAAACAGGAAGCTGAGCCGGGGCTAAAGGGGTCCGGATGAGGAAAGAGGCCCTCTCAGGTGGACTACGGCCTGCTATTGTGCCGTTCCAAGGGAATGCCCATTACAAAGTGGCAAAAAGGAAGTGGTCCTGATTGAGGGAGGAAGGGGGGGGGGGGTTCAGGAGTTGGCAGGTATCCTCTGAGAATACTTGAACCACTACCCAGCACACTTTATCCCCAGAGAAGTCCGGAGAAACTCATGGAGCATCGGTTTGCCAAATGTAATGATTTTGGAATCACATCAAGCAGTCAGAAGAAATAACACCTCACAGACTCATGTCTGAACAGCTCATTCACTCCCGTGGAGAAATTAGATAAAACTGATTCTACACAGGATGTGAGTGTGGCTAAAAGAAACAGCAAATATGATAGACAGTGAGAGAAAAGAAGATCTTTATATAATTTACCCAGAATGGTAATGAAATGTGGGTCAGAGACTTAAATGCACATTACAAGTGAACCACACATCAGCAACTTACCTCTTACTAACCCCCCCCCCCCCCCCCCCCCCCCCCCCACCCCCCGCCACGCGCCCACACACACACACACACACACACACACACACACACACCAACACTAAGAATGCACACGTTGCACTCAATTCATTGCTCACATTGTGGTAACATTCTCCATTTCACTTTCCTTGCACTGTTGCTGTTTTTCCCTGAGGTCACTCTCTTCCTCTACAGTGAAGGGGTTGCGTCTTTCCTCCGGTGTCTATGGTGCCTTGGAGGCTCTTTTGGGAAGTGCTGGATGGATCTGACAGAATGATTAGGATTTTTGGCAGTGAGCTCATAGACCTGGCCTCCTCTTTCTGCTCTTCTCCTCACAGTGCTTTCATGGGAGCAAGAGAACCAGGTTTCGTATCCTTAGATGCTAACTTATCAAATGCATAGCACAGTCTGACCCCTGCTGGACTCCACTGAGAAAAACACATCCATCAAAATCATTGCACACATGAGCAAACAGGGGCACTTTACAGTAGTGAGGTTGTGACGGAGGCACAAAAGCAGTTTAAACATAGTCTGCTATATTCTTAAAGAAAATAATTTTTGGATCACTGTGGGGCTGCATAAATATTATTTTAGAGCCAGCCAACATAAATAAGGACATATTATGAAGCAGGGAGAGTGCATTCTCCTCTGGCCAGCCTTGTGTGGTTAGAAAGTTTGAATAATGGTGAATGAGGGGACAGGAAGAGCTGAGACAGGACACATGGGCTAGTTCAATCCATTAACAGCACATGTGCAGAGTGAGTGATACAGTAGCAGAGAAAAGCAGTGATGCTTTCCAGCAGGACGTCTTACTTTTTTTAAACCAGTCGACCCACTCAGGACACATTACAATTTACAAGAAACTTTAAAGAGCATAATTGCTGTATGTAGTTGAACTTTTCATGGTAAGAATAGATTTCCTCGTTCCTGTTAGGTTTCAGAGAAGAGGTTCCAGTGCCACCTGCTGTTGTCAGTAGGAATTACACTTTGGCCCTGCCAAGGTACGGATATGAACTAAAAATAAGAGATGAGGCGATCCCTCACTGTACCCCTCATCTCACTCACTCACTCATTTTCAAAGCCGCTTATCCTAATTAGGGTCGCGGATGGTGCTGGAGCCTATCCCAGCATTCACTAGGCTAAAGGCAGGGAAACACCTTGGTCAGGTCGCCAGTCTATCGCAGGGCAGACACACAGATAAACACACTCACACACGCATTCATACCACACACATTCATTATTGTACCCCATGTCTGAAAATTCCTTAACATGTCTGGCATTTTTAGGAAACATCTTCTGCTCTGATAAGGAGGATGGAGAATGATAAATTTCTGTTGCTGCACTACAGTGGGTCTTGAACATGTTAATAAAATCAGAGTACATGTGATACCAGTCCTGACAATAACATAGACACAGACACAACAATATTATAGTGACTGTGGAAAAACGCCATTTATTAGAAGAATTCTGGTTTAAAGTTACATAAACAAAAAGTTGTGATTTTTTTTGTAATGACAGAAAATCCGATGGACAAAACAAAACAAAACAAAACAAAAGAATAATAATAAGCCTTCATTTTCACTTATTACATTTATACCAAATAATCACAATTTAGGTTTTCTTTACTGAGAGGAACAGACTTGTTTTTCAATACCTTAACCTTAACTATAGCAGATGCATTTTCAAAATATAAAATGTACTCAACAAAAATTCAACTCGAAAAAAAAAGAAAAACAAACAAACAAAAAAACAGCACTCCAAATGAGGCTCCAAATGAATTCAAACAAAACTTGTGTCGGCTGTATAGTACTGAAAAGAAGAGCATGAGGGTAGAGCTTTCACTTAAGGTCACAACATGATAAATACCAACCACTTTAACTTTACAGCTGGTTTACAACTAGTATGAGCTGAGTCCTCTAGTCAAATCTCACCAGGGCACAGCAACACTGAGAGATGACTCAAAATCTATTAGAACACCAGTCAAAGAAACCAGCAATACACGTTACATACATGCTTCCTGGACGTGAACAACATTTTACAATTAGTTCCGAAAGTTCTAGTATACTTTTTGTTTTGTACGTTCTGGAAGAACAATTCCCGGAACAAAATATGAGAAACAGCCCAAAATCTACAGTGGTATGGAATGTCAACAGAAGAAGCCAAAACGCAAGTTTCCAAAAAGTTCTTCCGAGAAGCTCACATGACTGCTGACACAGCTTTTGGCAAATGAAACGGGCTGGCTCTTCAAAAACAAAGAAAACTATGGTTATCACAAACAGAGCCAGAGTCACACAACTGTTACCGCCAAGTACATATATATATATAAAAAAACACACACACACAAAAAAGACAAGACAAAAACCCTCGAAAAGTTGAATATGATTCTGAATCAGCTGCTCACGAAGTGCTATCTAAAAATCCTATTTACACAAATAAAAAAAAAAAAAAACGCTTAACAAAAAAAAAGAAAGAAAAAAAGACAGAAAGACGGAATATAAAAGCAAATGTTACGTTTTGTGCTGTTTCTTGCTAAGTGTTTTGTATCTAGTGTGTACTGTTCAGGCTGTCAGGTTTAGAGACTGGGAGAGGACACTGCCACTGATAAAAGTGGCCACTTACAATGACCATCTGCCCCCAGAGTAAATAAGCCCCTGTGGTGCTGATGAGCAAGTCAGAAGAGGGAGTGAGGGGTATATACTCCTGTACACGAACACCACCCTGGATGGAAGAGACATGACTGATCTCAGATCAGTCACAGCGTATTTCTTGTACTAGTCTGGCATTAGGGGCAGAGAATAGCTGCTGTGCCCTGATTAGTCCTACTCTGATCTTGGCCTGTAATCCACGGGGGAAGCACTGCGGGATTAGGAACTGGTGTTTATCCACTAACGGAGGAGCCATTTCATAGCCATCCCATCCCATCACCCCTCCTTTCATGGCCTTCTCTTGTCTTTCACCCAGTATCCTGCTCCCTCAAAACCACTCTGTCCCTAAAGCCCTAATCCCCCCCCCAACCCCCTCCCTCACCCCTGCCCCGAATGATCACAACCCTCCTCCTCACCAAATTCTCCACAACACAACCAAATCCAGGCAGCTCTCACAGTTCCATTAACACTTTCTCTTAAGACATTTACAAACCAGTATCAAATGGCCTGCTGTCTCCTTAAAGACTGTCATTCAGAGAAGCCACCGTACTGATGTAATCTCAAGTGTGTTGGCTAATTTGGTTAATCTGTGTACTAACGAATTCAATAATTTGCTGTCTAATAGAGGTTTGTAAATGATTAAAAGAAGGCTTTTAGTCTAAATGTCTCTGTCAGTCATGTTTTACACTCAATACAGCTCACTAACCTTG